>NW_007260004.1:130427-196289 GCF_000164805.1 Carlito syrichta | reverse complement strand
CAGGCAATCCACTCACCTCAGCCTCCTAAAGGCATGGGATTACAGGCTGAGCCACCGAGCCCGGCTCCTTGCTACATCTTATACATATTATTGCACTTTTTAGAAAACTACAGCAACCTGCTCCTTTTTCTTTACTCTTACTTTGGTAAATCCCATTCCTTTTTCAGGTCCAAGATTAAAGATCATTTTACCTGAAAGGTGTTCCCAAAGTTCTAACTCCAGGATAGAATCTCATGATCTCACATCCTTTTATCTCAGTGCCTCAGTACCTGGCACATAAGAGGTTTTTTTTTATTTATTTATTTATTTCACTCTGCTTCTTATCTCAAAATTCTAATGATTATTTAGAAGGATTGAATGCATGTTGTTCTGTCACCTTAAACATGTATTTGCAATGGAGCATACAACATGTCTTACTTTATATGAGTTAACTAGTTCGTTTTTGTCATAGCAGTTGGAAGAAGTTCTAAAAATTAATTTATTGTATCTATGTATTACCCAAAAGAAAAAAAAAATCTCGTCAATATTAAGTTACAAATAAACTCTTGTTTTAGTAGGTATTTTCCAAAATGTAACTCATTAGATAAAATACCTTTGCTTATAGGTCAACCCTCTTCTAGTAATCTTAGAGATATATATAGCAGCCCATTTACATTGGAGGGCACCTTGTGAGATTATACTGTCTAGTGTTAAATATTTCACAGGAAATTATTGGTATTTCTCCTCAGCCAAACTGAGTGATTATTAATTCATGACTAGAAAATTATAAAACTAGGAGAATGGATTGTTCATGATATAATTATAGATTTTAAAATCATATTCTTTGTAAAATATCTTTGAACATGCCACAATACATAATACAACATGCAGCTAGAGGTTGAATTAAAGACATTATGTCTGGGGCAAGTAGACCACTTTAACACCATCAGTACCCATGGAGTCCTGGGTGGCCAGTGGCATTGTTTATTGTTAAAAGAACATTAAAAGATAAGCTTTTACTGGCAGGGTACTTCCTGACTTCAGGGACAAAACATTGATGGAAATAATCCAAAAAAGTGTTCTTGTTGTCTAGAAATTCTTGTACAACCGAAAGTTTGGCAGCTGGTGTTTATCTTTTCCATTTAAGTCTTGAGAACTAGCTGCTTTATAGATAAGGACAGTCCTGATCATAAACTCAACTGCATTTGCACAAAACAGAGTTAGCTTATCCCTTTCTGCCTTAAATCCTGATGCTTGCTTCTCTTCCTAATACATGTATTTTGTGATATGTTTTGGGCACTTTTGTCTGCATTAAAAACCTGTTTAGACAGATATTCTTTTTTCTCAATGATTTTCTTAATAGTATCTGAGAACTTGCCTGCTGCCTCTTGGCTGATGAAGCTGCTTCTTCTGTTATCTTGACATTTTAAAAGGCAAACTTCTTTATAAACTTATCAAGTCATCCTTTGCTGGCATTAAATTCCTCAGCTATAAATTCTTCACTTTTCTTTTTCTTTAAGTATTCATATAATGAATTTGGTTTTTCTTTCTTTTTTGTATGTTTTATTGATGTATCATAGTTGTACATATTTGAAAGGGTACATGAATATTTTGATACATGTAAGTAATGTGTAGTGATCAAATTAAGGTAATTAGGATATCTACTACCACAAACATTTATCTTTTATTTATGTTAAAAGCAATATAATTCATCTCTTTTGCCTATTTTGAAAAATCCAACAAATTATTGTTAACTATAATGTCTCTACTGTACTGTTGGATACTAGAGCTTACTCCTATCATCTAACTGTATTTTTCTATCCATTAACCAACTTCTCTTCATCTCTCCCTCCTCTCTTTCCTTTCTCTGGTAAATGCGATTCTATGCTCTTCTTTCATGAGATCCCCTTTTTCCTTGGCTCCCACATGTGAGTGAGAATATGAAAAGTTTTTTCTTTCTGTGCCTGGCTTATTTCACTTGTTGTAATGACCCCCAGTTCCAGTCCCATTCATGTTGCTGCAAATGACAGGATTTCATTCTTTTCTATGGCTGAATACCATTCCGTTGTGTATATATACCATACATTCTTTATTTATTCATCCATTGATGACACTGATTGCATATTTTGGCTATTGTGAATAGTGCTGCAAAAAAACCAGAAAATGCAGCTATCTCTTTGATATACGAATTTTCTTTTTGGGGGATATATAACCAGCAATGGGATTGCTGAGTCATATGGTAGTTCTATTTCTAGTTTTTTGAAAAACTTTTATATTGTTTTTCATAATGCTCTTACCGATTTCCATTCCTATTGACAGTGTACAAAGAGTTCCCTTTTTTCCCCATCCTTGGCAGCACTTGTTATTTTTTGTCATTTTGATAACAGTTACTCTAACTAAAGAGAAATGATACCTCATTTTGGTTTTGACTTACATTTCCCTGATGATTAGTGATGTTGAGCACCTTTTAAAATATATCTGTTGACCTTTTGTGTGTCTTCTTTTGGGAAATGTCTGTTCAGGTCTTTTGACTGTTTTTAAATTGAATTATTTGCTGTCTTGCTACTAGGTTATTTGGGTTCCTTATATATTATGGTTATTAATCTCTTGTAGGATGAATGGTCTGCACAAATTTTCTCCCAAACTGTAGGTTGTCTCTTCATTTTGTTAGTTGTTGCCCTTGTTGTGCAGAAGATTTTTAGCTTCATTTAATACCATTTGTCTGTTTTTGTTTTTTTGCCAGTGCTTTTGAGGTTTTGCCCAAAAAAATCTTTGCCCACACAAATGTCCTGTAGTGCTTTCCCAATGTTTTCTTCTAGTTGTTAATCCCCAATGCCAGGGCAATATGTAAACTTCCTAGAATATAGATTATCCCCATAAATAAATGAAGAATTGAGAGGAAGCGAATTCTAGAGTGCATAGACAACCAAGCAGCACTAAGAGAAATAAAAAGAACTTAAATTTATCTTGATGTGGAAAGATTAAACTTTCTGTCATCAGCAGAAATGAAACGCAAGAACTGAGTTCTGTTACTGAAAAATAAATAAATTTCTATTTGTACATACTTAAATTTTATTAGTGGTTCACTTACAAAATATTGTACATGCTTTTACCCTTGTCAGAAAAATAGAGGTAATGCTATAAGAAAATAAGTAGAGGCACTTATTACAGTATCCTGGATTAGAGTTAGCACTCATCAACCATCTTACAGCAGATTGAAGAAAGAAGCTATGATATGCGCTTATTGTGATATTTATAAACCACTCAGAACATACCCTCTTAGAGTTTTAGGATGTTTTATTAATGTATTTATAAACTTGTCAATGCAATTTAAGAATCCTAAAAACTAGAAAACAAATCTACTGGCTTACAACTCTGAAAAAATAAAGTTTATACATGTATCCAGGGATAACAAACAATGTTCCCAAACTTAATATACTTTTGTTGTCATTGCCAAATATACTAGCTAATCTGTCATGCAATATGAGATGTGATGGGAGTTGGTAGTTATTATTTGAAAGAGATCCTTTCCCAATTCCCACATTTCCCCCTCTTTTGAATGACAGAACTAGGTATATATGGGATTGAGTCAAATAGTACTGGATGGATGGACACTTGGTGGTCAGAAAATGTCGATCTCAAAATCTGGGATATGAGCATGACCTCTATAAGTGATTCACCTCAATAGGTAAGTTCTGGAATTACTATGTCCCAAAAGGAAATAACTATAGTTTATTCCCAGGACAAGCACAGATGGTCTATTTGCCAGTGCTGTAATTGTGTGTATATCAACAGTGTGTTGAGGGTGTCATTTTGGCAGACACCATTATTACCAGTGTTATATGCTTAGTTTAAAGTTATTTTCCCCATTTCTCCTTCATCAACATATATATATATATATATATATATATATATATATATATATATAAAGCTCTTAAAAATGATAAACCATATACAACTGCTTTAATTTCTTTTGTGAGATGGTTGAATACAAATTTTAAAGAATAAAAAACCAATCACAGATTATTCTGATATGTTGTAATAACCACATAGCACTTTTTATAGACCTATAATATCTACATAGCAACTCTTTATAGATGAAACATTTTACATCTACCATCTTGTTTTATTTATCCTCACAAAAATCTCTGTAAAACTAGGAGAGAAATAACTTCAGTATCTATGACAGTTCTTCTCAAGCTGGGGCCTGCAGGATGATTTAGACTATTATGATAAGCAGCAAGGTTTCTCACTGTAATAAGAGGTTGTTGTTGCTGGTTTTTGTTTTGTTTTGTTTTTGTATTTTTGAGTTGGGGTCTCACTCTGCCTAGACTGGAGTGCAGTGGCACACTCATGGCCACCCCAGTGTCGACCTGCTGGGTTTAGGCGATCCTTCTGCCTCAGCCTCCAAGTAGCTGGAACTACAGCCATGTGCTACCATGCCTGGCTAATTTTTGATTTATTGCAGAGACAAGATCTTGCCAACTTGCCCAGGCTGGTCTTGAACGCACAGGCTCTGGCAATCCACTTGCCTCGGCCTCCCAAAGTGCTAGGATTACAGGCTAAGCCACCGACCCAACCTGTTCTTCTTAAAGTTATAGGAAACCAAGGAGTTTTATAGGGAGTAAAATTTCTATGTTTCTAAAGTTGAGTCACATTTGACGGAATTTTTCCTGTTTACATGAAAGCCAAGTCATAATTAAAGATTTTTATTCATGCTTTTGTTTTATTTGGCAGGTGGCTCAGGAGATATAAGCCAATGCTAGGAAGCTCTTGCTCTCAGAAGTTAGCACCTTTATTGGTACCTTTCACAACATCTTTGAAAATGTTAATTAACAAATTTCATTTTTATATGACAAATAATAATTGTATATGAGGTGGAAGAATTGCCAGAACCCAGAAAAAAAAATTGTATATATTTATGGGATACAGTGTGATGTTTTGGTACATGTACACAAGGTAGAAAGATTAAATCAACTAATTATAATAGTCATCACCTCACCTATTTATCATTGTGTGTATGAGGAGAATGTTTAAAATCTACTCTTTTAGCATTTTTGAAGTATACTTTAAATTTCTTATTTTTCTCCTATTTCAGGTCTCAGAGTAGGTGCAGGTGGGTTGGCTAACACTTCCATAGTCTTGATACCTCCTTTCAACATTTGAGACTAAAGTTTCAATTTAAATTCCTTTCAAAAGTTAGTATCATTTTTACCTTCAATTTTCTTCTCTGCTGTCATCTTTCCTTTGGGTTATACATCCATTAAGTCTGCCCTATGCTAAACCCCCAGCATAAAGAGAGATCTCATTACCTTGCTTTCTTCATCGCTTCTACTGGTGATCGACCCAGCCTGCTATCAGATTTACCTTCCTAATATAACACTCCAACATTCAATTCTGCTGCTTAAAGGGTTCCCAGGCTTCCCTATTACATGAAATTCACACTCCTTAGTCTGGCACAGGCCCCTCCAAGACCTTATCAGGTTAGTCCACACTCCTCTCATATTGCACCCTATGCTTTTGCCAAAATGAATTACCCATTGATTCTAATTTTTTGCAACTTTGCTATTTCAACCTATATTTCTTCTACCTGGGATGCCAGTCATTACCATACTATAAATCCCATACTATAAATCCCAGTTTAAATGCTACCTCCTCCAAGATATCTTCCCCAGTTATCTTAAACCCAAACCAACACTCTGAAATCCCTTATCACTTTATTGTAATCTCTCTACCACATTGTATATTGCTGAAGTTAGGCCTATGCCTTACACATTTTGTAGAAAACAAATTGCTTTCACATTGCAAGCTAGTAACAGCTGTTTTCTAAATGAATTATAATTAGACGTACATGATAACAAATTTGTTTAAGTGACTTTTAATTTTTTACTTAAAAAAACAAGTTAAATCCTTAAAAATAATTTCGTAGCTGTATCATTATCACTAAAAGTTCCCTTGGATATTTTATACAGTTTTTCACTTCATAGTATATACATATTAACTCAGACAAGTATGAAATTAAGTTTTTTGCTCTGTATTCCCGAAAGACTAACTTTGCTTTCACCCACATCTACCCTCCCACATGGTTAAGAACTGAGACAGTTTTCCTCCCCAGACCATCTATTTTCTTACAAAGACATCTATAAATAAGACTTCCAGATGGAATCTGTTTCTCCAGATACCCTTCCAACACCACTCCCTCCACCCACCTTGCCAAACGTCTTCCCTCTGAAGATCTGTGTCAGATGTCCTAATGCTTCAAAGCAGCAGGAATTCTGGAATAAAAAAGTTAGATTTGCTGAGGTGTCATTTTTTTGAGGAGTAAGTATAGGGTAAAATCTAAGGCTATCAGTGGATCTTAAGCTGAAGGGGAGATGGCATTGGACTCTGTTCTCGGGGATAAAATTGCCTACTGGTAGAACCTATCCAACAACCCTACCACTGAAACTTAAGAAGGACAGGAGTTCGTGGGCACATTGACTTCTCTATTCAAGGGTATGTGGAAGTAGGTTTCTAGTGGTTCCAGTCAGTGACACCAATTCTGACTCTACTACTCTGTGATCTGATGAGTAGAAAACAAGGAGAAAATACAAATTAAATTAAAAACAATTTACACATCTATGTTCCTTTTGTCCTCACCCCAAACTTCAGCTATTGTTATTCTCTTCTTGATATCCCATTTGTACCATCTTTCTGCCATCTTTTCGGTCCTTTATTTTTTTTTTAACACAAAGACAGATCTGTAAATCGAAATTGGAGGTAAGTATGAAGAATGCTGGATAGATGTTTCTAGGCCTCCAAAGCTGAAGATAGTTTATTGAGTTATTGGACTTGCCTTTTGAATGAGGTGCCAAGACTGTGGATGGTAGTTGAGGCTCCAGGCACCCATGGTCAATCCCTTCTCGGCAGGACATCAGGTTAGCTTCTTCTCAAATGAGCTGTTTTCAGAGTATCAGCTGGCCCAAAATATCTCTTGCTTCTGCAGAGCTCTTCTTAAACTCTCTCACTTTGAGAAAGCAAGATTGATAGAACAAAGACCACATAGTTCTCCTTTTCATACTTACTATAATTTTAGCTAATTAATGAATTTGTATGTATTAATCATCATAGACCATTTAATATATAAGTACTGTGAAGGCAGAGACCATGCCCACCTTGGTCTTTTCCCTGTCCCCAGTGTTTGGCACATAATTGGAACTCAGTAAGTCTTTACTTAATGAATGGAGGAATTGGTGGGTAGTTTGCAACATAGCCAAGGGGCAGTATTGGTGGGGGAGACATATTTGCTGCTCTTTTCTGGATACACCTAAGCATTTGGCTGTGCATGCATGCATGTGCACTCACATGTATGCATACATCTTTTATTTCTACATCTTTGCAGACTTGTCTTGCGTGCCTCTACTCTGGGATTCTGTGATTCCCAGTCGTAACATTTTTTCTGGAATTCATGACTTTTGACATTTGCTGTCTCTCCAGTCACCATCTCTACTCTTATTCCAGATGATCTGGCATCTTCTGCATGTGCAGTTGGGCCAGGGGCTCCACCCACAAGGGGAGAGTCCATGAGATGGCAAGGCAGTTGACATTTGTATTGAGGCCTGGTCATGCCTACCTTCAAATTGCTGGAAAACATTATAGCTGAGCAGAGGCCTGTGCAGGTCTTGTATGCCCACACAATATGGCCTCCAACACATCATCACTACTGACAACACCTGCTCTCCAGGCCTCAACTTCCTGCTCAGCATTCCCACAAAGATTTCCACCTGCCATAGAAAATACAATATATCTCAGATTAAACTCATCACAGGTCCTTTTGTAAAGTATATTTATCTCTTTGATAGTGCAATTCTCAATCCAGAATCCAAGCTGTAATTCACAATTGCTCTTTTCAACCCATTTTTTTCTTCTTAACTCTTCTATTTTATGTCACCAATTTCTATTTAAATCCTCCCTTCAAAATGTTCATGAGATTTGTTTTCTATCCAGATCCACCGTAAATATCCCAGTTTAGGCTTTTATCACCATAGTATTGCCTTAGTCCTCTTTTGACTCTAATATTTATATCCAAATCCATTTAAGAAAACAGTCGAATCTTTTATATATAAAAAAGATGTGGGGACAATTCAGGATTAGGTACACAAGTGGATATTGTACAGGTAAAGTTTGGGCCTCCCTTTGGTCCCCATTTTGCCTGGTTTGAGAACAGGTATCCTTATTGATATCGTGTTCCCCATCCCCCATGCCGGCAGTGTCCTGCTACTGCCAAACCCTTTCTTACAGTATTAAGGTGAATGTTCACAGTCCGTTTATGAGTGAGAACATGTGGTACTCTGTCTGTTTACAGTCCACTTTTTAAAAAATTACGCCATTCAGTTTCTAGCTCATGAAGACCCAAAAATTCATGAGTGATTTCTTGATCCCACCTTACATACTTGTCCAACCTTATGTCACAAGATTTCTCAAGACATACTATTACCCCTGACAGGTCTCTGCCTCACAGTTCTCCCGGCTGGAACATCCTCCTTTCTCTCCTGCCCATTCAAATCCTTTATGAAGCCTTCCTTGGTTAATCTGACTTCCCTTAGTCAAACAGGGAGTACATTAAGCACCCATCTTGTATAAGACCCAATGATCAGCATTGGACATAATACAGGACCTAAGACAGACATGATCTCTACCTTCATGCATACACCATCTATTATGGGATTTCCCCCCTTCCCTTATCTACCAGTAGTGGTCTGACTCTTAACATTTAATTCTGTGCTGATGTATTGCTGATATATTCATGTGTTCAGTCAAGGAGGATTTATTAACTGTGTATTTTGAGTAGGCATGTGGAAGCTGCATGCTTTGGAAGTTGGAAATTATGTCACCATTATATACCCAGTGTCTAGCACAATGCCTGGAGGTGGATAGATAGTCCATAACCCTTTTGAATGAACCACATAATAAAAGATTATAAACATTGAGCAATCAGAACTTAGAGAAATCGGAATCAAGAAGTTTTCAGAAGGCTGTGCTGTGGTGGATGAGTGGGATGTGCACAGACTGTGAAGTGGGAGGAGGGAATTCCAAGCAAGTGTGAGGCTGAGCAAGGAAGTGAGGCAGACTTCTAACTGACCCCCCACCCACTATCTGAGCTCCTCTGTTTCCATGGTAATGGAGTATAAACAGCCCAGCTAGCCCCTGAACCAGGTGTATCCACGTGACTATGTTCTCAGCAATAAGACATGGGCAGAAATAATATGTACGATTTTCACATCATCTGCTGTAATAGACAGACTATAAGATAGGTTATGCTATGGAACAAACAGCAAAAGTTTATTTCTTACTCACAAAAATTACTGCAAACCCAAATGACACACTTGGGCAGTTGTCATCTCTGCAATCGCTCGGGATTTCTGTGGATTTCTATCATGTAGCATCCGCCACATCCACATGTGTTTTGTGGCTGAGGAATCAAGTACTGGCAAGTTAAACTTCAGCACAGAAGTGACTCATGCTACATTGGTTCAAAATTAATCACATAGCCATGTCTAATTACAAGGAGTGAAGTGCAATCCTCTGTGGTCCATACATCGAAGAAAACTGGATATTGGTTAATATTGTTGTGCCTGTTATCCTTATGTAAAGTTAAATTGCATATTTTAGACTTAATCTCTACTTTCTGAAGGCTAAAGCAAATTATGTGGCATCAGTCAGTCTTTGACCATAAAAACATGAGCAACACTCTAAAGGATGGTGGAACACAAAATGAAAGGAATCCGAGTCCCTCAATAATTTCCTGGTGGAGAGTCACTACACCAGCGTGGAATTCCAATCTATGGACTATCATATGTGAGAGAAACTTGTATCAAGTTCAAGTCCCTGTGTCTTAAGGTCTCTCTCTCCTTCAGTAGTCCTTCAGAGTCTCCCACCTGAGAGAGGAAAAAATCAAGAGATACAATGATCTCGACTGGAGCTAGTTTTTGTGTTATGAAAGTAGTGCTGTGGCATAAAATAGACAAAAGAAATGTCAAGGCATGTGTGTTTCTCTCCAACCCAATGGTAAGCTTTGAGCTTGTAGGAACTAGAACACAGAAACATTTTTTTCTGATCTTTTCAAGATCTGGCACATTTCTATATCCAGAGGATGTTCTTTGTATATTTTTGCCGGCTGGTTGATAAAATAAAAAGAAAGAAAAATATGAGAAATCAAAACTCTATATTTAGCTATACTCAAAACACAAGAATTTCTGAAATATAGCCTCCAACCTGAGAAGGACGTATACCAGCTCGACACATTAAAAAAAAAAAACTTAGAAGGTCAGTCTCCTAATGGAAAAGGAAATGATACTTAGGTTAAACCATTCATTGATTCATTGCTCCTCCAAATACACAGCATAAAATAGCTTTACCCTTTTCAAATAAACTAACATGGCTTCATGAGAGATGCTTTTGTTTGTTTGCTCTTCAAGTTTATGTGATATATATTTTTATTGTTGTTTTTTTCTTTCTGTTTAAGATATAACAATAGAGTAGTTAGGATTTTTTTAAGGAGAAATGTGTTTCTTTTACTTTTTCATTGTAAATAAATTTCTCTTCTTCCCATTTCTAGAATGACCAGGGAATATTTGTTTTAACAAGAAAGGTAATAATAATATACCATAATTTATATATTCTACTTGCATATAGAAAAGGCCCACCTGTTAGTCAATTAAAATATGATATTGTAAGTATTAAGTGACAATAAAAACAGAACAGAGTACAATTCTTCTCTTAGTCAATGATTAACTGAAATATACATCCACCAGAAGAAGATTAATATTCTGATCTCATGTCCAGAGAAATGGCAAGATGAAATGATAACTGTATAAGATAGTGTAAAATAAATCAGAAAAATATTAGAAACTTGACAAACTTGAGGAAAGCAAAAATAATCATGTTGCTGTTGAAATATTTATTCATAACCTGACTAACCTGTGATGAAATGCTTATATTTATCCCATTTATCCGATCATTACCCAATTTTCTTATTAAGTTGGCTTTATAAACATCCCATTAGTCACAAAACATATTTGTGTGAAATCATTATAAATACATCTTTAATCAAAATCCACTTTGGAAAAACATGGATTGAAGGACAATCTTGCCCCTGTGGCTCTGGGTTGTTAGGGGTGCTGATTGTAGCGGATTCATTTGAGTGACTGAAAGTGAGTTTTCAGGGAACTGGCCAAGGTATGGGCATCACACATTGGAAATCAGATCTGGAGCCTGGAAAAATTTGAATACTAGTCCTTAATTCTGACAGTGATCAACTGTGGGGCTTTGGTGTTGGGATACAAGGGACTAAATTAACCCAGTTATGAACCTTCTAAAGCAGGCAGTTTTAGCTTTTAAACTGATAAAATCTAGGTTTGGGAACAGGGCTTATGTGGGCACGTATCATGACTCTGCAAATACTGAACCCAGAATTAGAAAATCTCCCTCACTGCCCCAGACAGACGCACAACCAAACAGCTGCGGCCCTCACCAGGGTGTAGAGCTTAACCCTCAAAAGTCAAGGAGGAGCAGTGTGGAATGTATATGTCCTGTGACAGACCCCAGTGAGAGAGAGGGACTGAGGGGCTAATTGACTAACACTCTCTACCTCTAAGGAGTAAGAAGGGGTAGAGTAAGAGGCTCAGAGTGTTTAGGGAAAATTCTCTCATCAGAGACCCCAAAGAAGTGGAGAAGAAGTGATCCCTCCCAAGATGTCACTTCAGCTTTATAAGCCTCATATTTTTCTCATTTGGAAACTAATATATCTATTGTTCCTGCTAGCACTAACTTTTATGAGTTTGAAAAATTCTCTTTTGGAGCAGGTTAGTGCCCAGGATGGGCAAAGAGAGGATGACCCTCCTGGGGTCACTTAGCGGTCACTGGGAATAAGAATGATGGTCCTGAGCTCAGTGGTGTGAACATGTGAACTCTATGCCATCACATGACTTTATCCTGTTATATTTCAACAACTAATTATAGGTTATCTTCTACATACCAGGGAACAGAATGGTAAGCAAAACACATCTGGTCCCCACCTTCTTTCCTAGAACTTACATGTTACTGAGGAGAAACATTTAATAAGTAAGCACACCAGTGTGCAATTATCAAATACAATAAAGACTTTAAAGCTAGAAAAAGGTGAGTGTGTGTGTGGGCATATGTGTCACACATGTGTGATATTTTTATGAAGGGGAAGGGAACAGCCTTCAGGCAGAAGGGACAGCATGTGAACAGCCTCTGAGGCTGAAATGAACACAGAATACAGGAGACATTAAGACTCTGGTTGGAGTTTAGTGAGGGAAGTAAAAGTAATAAGAACTGAGTGTAGAAGGGACAGGCAGGCAGAGCATTATAGAAGTTAGCAGTTTTTAAGTTTTATTTTACTGTGGTAAGAATACATGATATGAGATCTATCCTCTTAGTATATTTTTAAGATTACATTATTGTTTAATATAGGTACAATGTTATAGAGTAGATCTCTAGAACTTATTCATCTTTGCATTGAAACTTTATGCCTATTGACCGGTAACTCCCAATTTTCCTCTCCCCCTAGTACCAGGCAACCATTTCACACTTTGATCTACGAATGTGGCTATTTTGTATATCTCACAAAAGTAGATTTATATCGTATTTATCCTTTTATAACTGATTTATTTCACTCATATAATGTCTTCAAGGTTCAACC
This sequence comes from Carlito syrichta, assembly GCF_000164805.1. Lineage (NCBI taxonomy): Eukaryota > Metazoa > Chordata > Mammalia > Primates > Tarsiidae > Carlito > Carlito syrichta. The sequence continues at coordinate 183,604 of NW_007260004.1, read as the reverse complement.
ATGATATCCTACATTGTAGATCTTCCTTTCTTAAGGCCGAATAATATTTCACTGCATGTATATACCACATTTTCTTTATCGATTTATCTACCTATGGGCATTAAGTTGTTTCCACATCTTGGCTGCTATGACTAGAGCTGCAATGAGCATAGGAGTTCTAATATTTCTTTGGGATCATGATTTCAATTCCTTTGGATGGATACACTTTATTTGAATAAGGATTGCTGGATCATATGGCATTTTTATTTTTAGTTTTAGAATTTTATTCTAAGGGAATGAAAGTCCAGTGAACATATTTAAGATAGGGAATTACACTATCTCATTTATGGTGTTAAAAAAAAGGTTTTCAGCTATATACACATGGGCTTTGGGCATGGGAATTCAGTAGTCCCATGAGGTAACATAAGCTATGTAGGCAAAGCATAAGGATGAGGAAGAATCCTTTGGTCTCTGGAACATGGCCTTAGAACTCCTTACATATAAGAGGGTCATTAGAACCAAGTTGGTTAAATAACTGATGGTTGAGTTAAAAAACTGATGATTTTATATATTATTGTTAGCACTATTTGATGCTTAGATCAGGAGAACAAGAGAGATGAATTATCCAACAATCCCCCAAATACAACTATTTTAAGTAGATGTTTATACGTGTTTCATCAAAATTATATTTTTTATGCTCCACCCCTTTCCAGCTCTCAGAAGGATACATTAAAATCTAGATTCTCAAGTTAAATTTTGCCAGGCAAATCCACTCTGATTCATTACTCCCAAATCTAGAATGATCTGATAGGCTACTAAGTGAATTAATTTGTGTTCATTATGATGATAAGCACATGACGTCAGTGAATTTTTTATTTCAGGCAAAATTTGTTTAGATAATGATTAAGACAATATTCATGTCCTTCTTACCATAAAAGTGTTTCATAGGCCTTGGTATTTGAGACCCCTAAAATATTTTCCCTTTATATATATTGTTATACAAGTCCTCTTAGATTAGAGGAAACCTAAGGTTTGTGATTTGGGGGTAAATGAAATCAAATTGGCAGTATGAAGATTTTATGTACTTAGTTAAAGTAGTTAAGTCAAAGTCCCTTTGTCTTGGTAAAGTAAAGTAGGAAGAGGTAGATGGAGAGAAGATAATTTTCATCCCGATGGTATATTTCACATCTCCAATTACTTCTGTTCCTTAACTGGAAGTAACACCTCCTTTAGCTTCCCTAAGTTACTACCAAGTCACCAGCAGCAAAAAGTACCTGTAAAACAGAAAAACAACACAGCAAACAGGAATTAGAGCCTGCGCTGACTGTCCTAGTATCTCTGCTGGAAGGAAAGTAGTGCTAGGGCAGAACTCTCCTAAATGACTGGAAATAATCTGGAGATAGGCTAGAGAGCTGTAGATAGGAGGTGGGAGGTTACCTCCAGTTATTCACAGTCCTGAGACCACTCGCAAGTAACTGTTTGTTCCATTCATTCAACTTTTTCAACCAGTATAGTCATCATCCAACCCCCATATTCCTGAAGGATTGGTTCCAGGACTCCCTCAGATACCAAAACTATGGTTGCTCAACTCCCATGTATAAATTAGCACAATATTTGCATATAACCTACACACATCCCCCTGTATACTTTAAATAACTTTTAAGTTACTTATGGTACCTCATACAGGGTAATTAGTATCACTAATACTAATACTAAGTAATGACTAATACTTTTGTATTGCTAATACAAAAGTAATGCTGTGTAGATAGATATACTATTTTATTTCAGAAATAATGACAAGAAAAAAACTCCACACATGTTCAATAATGATGCAATCATCCATTTTTTTAGAGTATAGAGTATTTTCAATCTATAGTCGGTTGAGTCTATAGATGATACAGAACCCATGGATACAACAGACCCACCATACTTATCAAGGGCCTCCTGTGACCCAGGGCTCATCTGTCAGAAATTGTTGTTTTTCCTCCAAAGGACAGAAATACAATTCAAACTGACTTCAGCAAAAAGGGAACTTATGGGTTCATGTAACTCAAAAGTGCATGGTTAAAAAAAAATCTAGCATCAGTCAAGACTGTAAAAAAAAACCAAAACCAAACCAAATAAACAAAAAGCTCCAGTGACTCAGTGACTTTTTGGGAAATCCATGTCTTGCTTCTGTTTTTTTTCAGTGTTGGCTTCATTCTCAAAAAAATCTCTCCTTAAAGCTGAGGAGTTCCAGGCTTACAGTGTGGCAACCAAAGTGGGAACTAGATTTCCTCTTCTCCATAGTTTGAACAAAATCCACAAGATTGGCTGTTATTGAACCAACATGTGCAGATCTGAATTAATGATTGCCCAAGGGCTGGTTAGTGACTTGTGACACTCTGACCAGCAGATCCTGAATCATTGTGCCTACCCATGTGGGATAAGGGAGGTTGGATTTTGTTTCACTCAAGCCCCCATGGATGGGAATTAGAAGTCTACAGAGTGGGGCAGAGTAATTCCCTAAAGAAGCCTTTAATAGAAGACAGGTAATAGTAAAGCAATAACTATCCACTAAGTATCTAGTGGCCACTAACCATTTTACAAGTTATAAAAACTCAGCCCTGCCCTTTCAGTTTGGTTGCAAGGGAAGGGTGAGTCCACACCACAATGCCGTACATGCTATAATTAGGATAACCACACATCTTAATTAGCCGGGACAGTCATACTTTATGCCTGATGTCTCAGTGTAATTAATTATTAACAGTGCACCTCTTTTCAAAAGTGCACTAGTTTGGGCAATATATTACATAATCACCTTACCAATAATTGATGTTCGTTCATATGCCTAGAAAGAAAGGAGAGGAAATGACTATCTAACAGAATAAGGGTAGACTGGAAAGTTTCACAAAGAAGGTAGTGGTTTGGCTGAGTCTTGAAGGATGTGTTGGAAGGTTCCAGGTAGCTTTAGAAATAAAACATTCTGAGTAGCTGGAATGTATGGAGGTGTACACAACCATTTGTGTACAGAAATTGCCCTATGCTGCTGTGATCCAACAAGAACAAGGGTGTGCAGCAGGAAGAGGTGAAGCAAAAGATAGCAAACGTGGATTAGGTAACCAGGCTCTAATCTAAAGACAAACCCCACCACATTAAAATGATTTAGGCAAGCTTACAGAGTTTAGAAACAAACGAAAGACCATCCATGATTTAGAGAAATTTTAGAAAATAGAAGAACAAAACTTCTTTTATTTCTGGTGCCATGAAGCACTCTGAAGTATGTCAGACCTGAGAAGTGAGTTTGGAAGCTTGTTTCACTTCACTGAGATTCACAACACCTGCTGCTGAAACTGTACCTCCCCGCCCAGACCTGCAAGATGACAAATGTCCTCTGTCAGGCACAGATATATATTACTGGTTTGGCTCATATGTCACTTGTGACTTGAGTAATCATGAATGTGAAATGAAAAAACAAACTGTTGTGTTGTATAATATGTTTTCTGCTTATCCTCCTTGTGAGATACACTATTAAAAAAAGACAGATAGAAATGGATCTATCATGGGGTGTCAACAAAGTCAACACATTTGTCAAAAAAACTGGAAGGTGTATGTATTGTGAGTTGTTCCTGTAAATTGTACCCCAGATATGCTGATTATTTTGCATTATTGGCTTCACTCAACCAAAGGGAAGATCAGTTCTTTAGTGTTAAATTGTTATGTTTGCAGTTTGAGAGAGGAAAGGGGTGAGCATGCATTCTTATTACCTATGAGAATAGAGTTCCTTCCTAGTCTTACCTTTTTATCATTATATCACAATTCTGTAGTCCCCCAATGCAGTACTCTAAGATGTCAAATTTTATTTTATACAAGACAAATCTTAAAATGAATAATGGAGTTGAATGTATAATAATTCCAAATACTTTATGTATAATAGCTAATTATTCTCTAGGGTGCCTCTGTGAGTAAGGTTTATGCAATAGAATAAAAATGAGACAAGAGGGTTAAACTCAAATGAAATATTATGCTTTTCTAGCTGTGAAAATTGATGGATAGATTTTGTGTTGTCCACATGATATGGATTATTTGGATACAAAGAAATAATTAGGACACTAATGTAGGTAAGTCTTGGGGTTAGCTAGTAAAGTTAGTGTCTCTGTTCTTTTTGTGTTCCCTATCACTTCTCTTCTCTCACTGAAACACTCAGACTTCCCTGAAGCTCACATTAGACTACCTTTCTAGGAGCGGGCATCTCCTAAACTACCTGGTTCCTTCCTCTTATTTATGGGAGTTTTTTAAAAATGTGCCTCCATACCTATATCTGTTATTTTTTAAGAATGATTTTAGTATCCTAATGAGAAACTCATCCAACATTCTGTCTTCGCGGTTTCTTGACCCTCTTCATCTTAGGTGTCCTTTTATCTGTCATGCAACAGCTACCCACTCCCACAGGTGGACCTTTGACCTTGTTAACACCGGCAACTATACTCCTCCCCCAATTTTCTGTATCTGATTTTTCAATCTTAATTCTCAGTTTTCTCTCTCATTCCCACTCCAGCTGTGCTTCCATCTTACCTAGTTCTCCAAATCATCGATCTTTACTCTTGTTCGTTATTTATAATCTCTCTTATTTTGTCTCTTAGTTTCTTATTCAGCTGGTATTTTGTATTACATCACTATAAGTACGTAATTTTTAAAAATTTTAATTCTCTTTTTCCTCTCTCATTCCATTTTACTCCTCTACCCCCACCAAAAAACAAAAACAAAAGCAAAAACAAAAACAAAAAACCTCTAACTCTGGTTATCCCACTTTCTTATTCCACATGGGCAGCTGAATGAGCCAGAAGAAAAGCATGAACTTCTCCTGACTTATCCCAGCTTAAACTCAGGATCACAAATCCTAACTAGGTATTCAGTACTGATTGGTTATTCTTATACTTTACTAGATGCTCATTTCTCATTCTTCAAAATGAAGCTGTGTCACCATTTTCATATCTCTTCAGCCAATCTCCATCCCAAGATGCAAATCACTTTCTGTGCACCCATGTTCTCATGTTTTCCACCTCCAGAGATGATGTCTCCCTGCTTCTACCAAAGTCAGGCTCTTGGTGCCTGCTCTTGAGCCCATGCCTCTCCTAATCCATAATGCTCATCTTGAAAATTCTTCCCTGATCTCAAACAGGCGATGTGAGGACCAGTGGGAGGCCCAAACTTTACCTGTATGATGATTACTCATGTATCTAACCCTGAATCATACCCCACATCTTTAAAATAAAAACATTTTGTTTATCTATTTATTCCTCTGTACTGAATTATCCCCTCTAGCATGAATATGATCCCTTGATTTCTTCCTACAGTTCTTGTCATACTGCTTAGCTCACTTTTATAGAAAGAATTTTTTTAAATGTTGCTATTTCTGTTTTCTCTCCATTCCATTATCTCCTTGGATCATTCCAGTTGGCCTTTTCCCCTCTACTCTCCTGAAACTGTACACTACTTGCTGTGCATTAGTTCAGCAACAACCTATATTAACTAGTTAATTGTCCTTATCTTACTAAATTTCTCATAGGCATTTTGCACAGTTGAGGACTTCTCTTCATAGAAACACTTTCCTCTCTTAACTTTCCTCCTTCCTTGCTGGTCTCTTCCCCTGTTCTAGGCTGTAGGCAATTTAAAATATTTTTTGTGTGAATGAGAATATGGACATTGATTTACATATTCCCCAAGCAGCATTTGTTCACTAACAACTGTATCTTCAGTTCATTTCCATGTTTGTAAAAATATCTGATGCCATATGGATAGAAGTTTCTCCACCTATCCACAAAATAAGATTTTTCCCCTAAATTATGCTAATTCTTTATTTAATTTATAATTTTGGTGAATCTTTGTCCTTAGCTTTAGACATTGAGATAGAAAAAAATTCTGCAAATGGAAATTCAGAAAAGATAGGTAGATTTTTAATTTAGTTATTTTTCAAATAATGAGTAAATCAACTAGAAATATCAGTCTGTCATTAGTTATATGATTTATAAAATTTAGAGCAATTTCCTCTTTTTTTTAGAGACCAAGAGATTTATTAAAATGGCGGCTACAGGGAAAAAGGAAAAGGGTCTGTAGCCAAGGGGGTTGGGGGGAAGAGGGGGGGGGAGGGGTGAGCAATTTTCATGATAACCTGAAGACTCATGTACTCATATGAAAATCAGATCCTAGAAAGAATTTGTTTAACAAATATATCAATATCCAGTGCTGCCAAATACCTCCCTAAATATTTGAAATAAATTAATATTTCTCAATGTCTTCTCATTTTCATACTAAAAATTTCTGACTATGAGATTATTGATTCAGACTATAAGAAGGACAAATGATATTCAACCCCTAACAACAAAAATGGGGATTTACAGGCCAGTATGAATAATGACTCATTCTAGATTTATTAAAGGGAAAATCCCAAAGTAAAAGAAAAAAACATTTTTAAAGAGCTTTTTAAAATAACACTTCTGTTGTGAAAAAGTATTCTTAACCAATAATACTTGTCTAGAAATGTTACTCTACAAATAATGCATCATTTCAGTGATAAGTTAAGATGAATACAATTCTTTCAAGCAAGAATGTTAATTTAAGAATCCACAGTTGAAAATTTGCTATCAAAATTTAAGAAGGTTTGTAAAATAAATAAAACAATATTAGGGAGAATTGAAACAAGGATGCAAAATGAAAATATTTATAGTCATGTTGTACATTAATCCTCAATTTTTAAGAAGATTGAGTTTTTAACCTACTGAATAATAAAATGTATGTTTTCTAACTTGAAAATTACCTTTAGAGCCGGACTCGGTGGCTCAACCTGTAATCCCAGTGCTTTGGAAGGCCGAGGTGAGTGGATTGCCTGAGCCCGCGGGTTTAAGACTTGCCTGGGCAATTTGGCAAGACCTCATCTCTACAATAAATCAAAAATTAGCCAGGCGTGGTCGCGCATGCCTGTAGTTCCAGCTACTTGGAAGGCTGAGGCAGAAGGATCGCCGGAGCCCAGCAGGTCAAGGCCACTGTACTCCAGTCTGGGTGACAGAGTGAGATTCCAACTCAAAAAAAAGTAACCTTTAAGTAGTGGTAAAATATTATGGTAAATGGGAGTGAAAAAGTGTGACTTGTAAAAAACAGAAATTGTCTCTAGTACTAAAAATATTTCATTATCTATTACTGAAGATTATAAGAAATAAATTAAGTGAACTTGGGCTCATAGTCATTGACTCTTCTTCTCTTTTTCCTTCTCTAAGACTTTTGACCAAATAAAAAGTGTTTTCCTACTCCCGAAAAGTTCTTTGAAAGTTGTCTTGTATTCCATATTATTGGTCAATGTTTATTTTTCTGGTTTTATGCAGCCTATGGGAAACAAATGAAACATTACATCTATTTGAGTTATTCTTTGATGTTGAACTACTATACTTTTATACCTACGTTAAATATTGACTTGATATAGTATTAGATATAGACCTTACATACTCCTTTTACAGTCATATCTATCATTTAATTTTTTCCAAATCATTAGTCCTCCATTTCATTTTTTATCTTAGCCTTAAATATTCAGTAAGACCCTATGGTTTTTCATCTGAACACTAATAAACCATTCCTTTGAAGTTGCTTCAACTGTAGTTGTACAGCCAGGAGGTCATAGTAAGGATGATGGCGATAATGACAGTCATTGTCATCAATATCATACTAATCCTAATGGTCACAGCCACAGCTTCTGCAGGCCTCAGCATATTCTCTGTTCCTTATAACAGTTAATGAACTAAAATACCCAAGAGAAAGGCCCCCATTTGCTTAGGGATCTCAAAGCACTTTGTGAATTTTATTTTTATATTGCATATGATATTTTATGTTGCAATCTCTAGTGAGATGGCCAGAAAAAGATGCAGATGAAGAGGTTAAGGCTAATCATATTTTATAGTCATTATTTAATTTTAAATAACTGATGGAGCATGGACCAAGACCCAAGGAAATATTGAAGGATGTGGAAAGGAAAACTATAGAAATGTACTCATTTAATAAGTCTGATTCCCTTAAAGAGAAGCATTTGCTGGAAGAATATTAAAGAGGATCAATGTCAGAATAAATATTTATTACTGTTAAAAATGATACCAGTAAAAGAGAGGTTGGCAACCATGCTCTGTACTTGGAAGATTTGCAAGAAGGTTTCTGAAGAACCATATAGGGAAAGGAGGGGAGTACCAAGAAAGATGATGGCATGGTGCAATTTTAACAACTAAAACAAAAAACAAAAATACTCCTCCACCACCCATAGACTAACCACAGTACCCAAAATTTTTTCACCAAAAATTCAGTACTTTCCTTTCTGAAGTCTTTTAAATCTTCTATACATGAAGTTCCTCAAATACTAGTGAGTGAAACTGCCAGTGTCAGAGTCCTGTGGGAAATTGGTTTAAAATGGATGCCTGAGCCTCATTTGCAAGAGTTTCTAAAGCTGGGCATTAGGAGTTTATGTTTTTAAAAGATTCCCCAGGTGTGTTTGATGTACAGCCAAGTTACAGAATCACTGTTATTTCTCTTACAAAGCCAACACACTGACAATTAAGGAATTAATAATTTAAGTCATTAATAACTTGTGCTTTAGAAAAATTAGTTGATATGTGAAGTGCTCATATAAGGAAGACTCCAGAAGAACAAAAGTTGGGAGATAGGCTCTCAAGAGATAGGCAATGGTCTCAATACCAATATCAATGACTTCAAGGCTTTGCCTTGTCCTAATAAATCCAACAATTTAATATGACTATATTTTGTTGAATGCTTAGAAAACTCACTATGTGTAAGTATTGCAAGTATTGTTCTAAGAACTTTGCAAATATTAACTTATTTCATCTTCATAACAATCTTTTGATGGAAGTACTATTATCCCCCCTCCCTTTTACAGAGGAGGAAACTAAAGCTAAAGTGAAGTAAGGAAACCATTGCCTGAGGTCACACAGCTGTCAAGTGACTGAGTGCCACAGTTCCTACTCCTAACTTCTATGTACTGCTTACCCTTCAGCTGTGTTGGTGATGGGCTAGATGCTGAGGAAGTGACCCCTGGGGAATTTATAGGCTAATGGAAAACAACTGGGCAATCAGTTTCCTTCTGTCTGTGCTTCAGAAAATAAGAGAAAAATGGTATCTTGCCCAAGCAAATCCCAATTGACCTTCCATCCTCCTCAAAGGCTGGCCATTTTTGCAAGAACCCATCACTTGGTTTACCGTATCCTTCCCCTCAATCCTTCCTGTGCCTTTGTCAGAAAAATGAAAGGAAAATGTGACTATATCTCCAATTAAGAGTGGAGTCAGTTTTATTTCATTTTGAACTGGAATGTAACCGGATGTTGGTTGTGATGATTCTAGGGATTCTCACTTTGGAGAAGATGCTATCAGAGGGAAAGGATTAAAACTCTCAGAGAAATCGATGCTGTCATCAATTTTATTTTTATGAGCCCATTCTAGGTTTTCAAATGAGACGAGATGCAGCTGCAGGTGAGATGGCACTCATTTAAGGGGAATGCTTGGCAGACCCCAGCTTTAAAGTGTCCACAGCTGTTAGAATTGTGTTTTGCCTATTTATGTCTTTGTTTTGTATGTTCCTCAGTCTGCTTGTGGATTCAATAAGATGATCTACAGGAATAATTTACAAGAAAATCAGTTGTTTTACAATTTTGTAATATCAGTTTTTAATATTATTTTTCTTTTTTTAGTTTCTACTTTTTCCTTAACCAGACTCTAGTCACTTGAATAATTCAGTAGATTCTATTTAATTGGCATTCTGATAAATAGTGTGACCTCTTAATTGGGAATAATGCCATATAAAAAGGTTTAATCTAGTACTTTTCAATTACTCTACCCTATTGCTAGGGCGGAACAATTTACTAGTTAAAGTGGGGGGAACCTCAACTAGTTACTAATGTTCATTTCAAAAATCTATTTATAGTAGTTTATGGTACTGAACTAATGCTGCTGATCTAGAATTTTGCTTTGTTAAACTCTAAGGTTTTGTCCTATTATAATAACCATCAAAAGGAGGTAGTATTTAATGATTATTTTAGTTTTTAATGACTTAATTTCTATTAATTAGAACATGTTCACTGTATCTTTCTAAGTAAAAATGAAAAGACGTTTCTGTATTTCAGGGTTATTGAACTATTGCTATCGCTATGATATTTATGTAAATGAAAATGATATTATTGAAGAGTGTAAAAATACTGAGAGAACTTAGATGTCATATTACTAATATGGGACAGAAATATTTCTACTTTTCTTAACAGGTATAAGGCATGAGTGGATATATAACTTGCCCACGGTTACGTGGTCACTGCCCATAGCCAGTGAATTTCAAAGCCAGGATTCTAAACTATGCATTCGGGTTCCTTAATCCACCGACTTAATCACTGTGCAAAGGCATCTCCCTCATCAGAAGGAGGTGCATGTATGATGTGACCTTGTACGTATCATGTAGAGTTCTTGAAACAGGCACATTTGACTTGATGAAACTGGTGTTTCTCTTAGGCAATCTGATTTGTCTCTGGGAGATATCCCTTCTTTAGTATTTACCCATTCTTTATGTCATATTTCTCCTGTAGGCACAGACCATGATTCCAGTGGTACATTTTGGTTTTGGTCACTGTGATTTCAGAACCCTAAAACAATAATCAAACTTTTCCATTTTGGGTAATTTATGGAATGAATTCTGTGTGCCATTAAAAAAGAGTTTGATATGATAGAGGGATCATGTTTCTTTTGTTCTTGGAGGTCTGATTTCCAGTTCTGGTTCCATGGTTCCATCACCCACCAGCTTTAACATGATGATCAATATTCTCATTCTCATATTATCTCCCTCACCCCCTCACGCTCACTCTCACTCTCACTGTCTCTCATGTGAGCTCTCTCTCTCTTTCTCATTCTCATTCTCTCTCTCTCTCTTACACACACACACACACACACACACACACACACACACACTCCTTGCTTGTAAAAGAAATGAAGGTTTCTAGTTCAGAGGAAATTTGGGGAAGGTTAAATGAGATAACATGGAAATTACCTATCAAAATATATCACTTACCAAGCAGGTACTAAGTAAATGTTACTTCTCTTTCCTTTTCTGCCTGCCTGCTGCTATATTTTAAACTCTGGTTGCTGACAGTTTTATGCAACTGCTATGAAATCTGAAGGGAACTGAACTGTCAGTCTAATTCATGGGAATTGGTTATCTTCACAATGATGTTTCAGGTCCCAAATGTGTGGCACAGATACACGTGCAAGCCACAATAAAAAAAGAAGGAATCTTATTTGGATATTATTTTACTATCTCTATCTCTAACTGTGGTGAGCTACCTTATTTCTATTATTTAAAACTGTTCCCCCAATTGTTGATGATAAAGAACAGCTTCCACTTGGCCTGGCCAAAGTTTTGCATATTACTTTGTGCTTTGTTCATGTATGTCTCTAACTTCAGTGCCATCTCAACATGTCGTTTGTGACGTTAAAATGACTTTATCATCTTATTTTAAAATATATGTAAACAATGTCATTAATCCTATGAAAATATAATAATTGCTACTAATCTGGATTGACATCTAATCTCTTTTTAAAGATGTGAATCTGATGTATGTCAGATTATATCAGAGTGATTAATTTTTTAAGGTCATATGGAATCTGTTAGAATTTAAATCTTCCAAATAAGTGACATCATTAGTATCTTCTATCATAGAAAAAATGTGTTACACAAATAAGAAAATATATTTTGCTCGACTTTCAAATATACTTACAAGCAAAGAAATGAGGCAGAGTTATGTATATTTAAAGTAAATCCAACACTATATGATTATTTGTATGACTAGATTATATAGAAGCATTTTAAAATGTGAATCATCTCAATTCTCTACTTCCTCTTTTAACCAATAATGATTAAAATAATAATAATAACAACAATAATAATATCTGCCAAGTATTTAGTTCTTGATATGCTTGCCAGTTGTAGCTGTTTTTTTGTTTTTGTTTTTGTGTTTAGTTTGCTTCACAGCACACCATTCATTACCTACTTTCAGTAACTGTTTCTCATTTTTCCTCCTGGAATCCATCTTGCTACCCTCTTACTTCTGGTTAGAGTTTGACACTTCCAGTTCCGAGGGTGGATTATATCATTTAGTCTCAGCCAACTACATTCCCTATACATTTTGAATGGGTTCAGTAGTAGATACTGTCATGTTTTGGAACTTTATTTACCTACTTACAAGTTAATAAGTTGCTCTGCTGCTGTATCACAGATGCTGACATAAGACACAAGATTCCTGTGTCAGAGACAAAGGACTTTATTACTAAAGGCACAGACAGCAAACAACATGATTTTCCTTCTTTTTTTTTTTTTTTTTTGAGTTGGAGTCTCAGTCTGTCGCCCAGACTGGAGTGCAGTGGCCGCTCCCGACCACCGCAACCTCGACCTGCTGGGCTCCGGCGATCCTTCCGCCTCAGCCTTCCGAGTAACTGGAACTACAGGTTCGTGCTACCATGCCCAGCTAGTTTTTGATTTATTATAGAGATGAGGTCTTTCCAAGTTACCCGGGTGGGTCTCGAACCCGTGGGCTCAGGCAATCCACTCACCTCAGCCTCCCAAAGGTGCAGGATTACAGGCTGAGCCACCGAGCCCGGCTATGATTTGCATTCTTTCCCTTTGCCTCTAATCCTCATTTATGTGATGTATATGATCCTAGTTGAATACTGTGCAGCATAGGTTTGTATCACAGCTGAGGGACACTGATATTGTTGAAGCTACCACTTTGAAGTAATCAAGTAATCAAGCAGTAATCAAGTCTTCTTGTCCCCAAAACAGACATTACCTGATTGCTCAACATTGTTTGCTGCAAGCACAACTTTGAGAAATAACTCAGGTAAAGAGTGGTCAGGAGTCACCGCCTCATATTTTTGGCTTACTCAGCAAGATGTATGGAGATCAAGAGACCCATGGAAGATGCCTCCCAAGAGACAAATGTTATCAGACAGCCCAATTAGAAAGAATGATATTTACTCTTCCCTCTGAAATTTGAAATTGGCAATACACCATGTTTTACTTTCTGCAGCTATCTTATAATTACAAAAGAATATACAGTCTGAAAATAAAGCCAATATGACACAAGCAGAGAGAAGAAATGGAGACTGAGAAAAGAATTCTAGTGAGTTAGGAATCAAGTATACCCTGTAACCAGATCTTCTCAAGATTTTTCACTTAGTTGAGTTTTCATTCATTTGCAACTAAGAGTTCTGACTGATTCAGTATTTGACATACATTGTCTCATCACAACAGCCCTATAGAAGAGATGTCATTATCTTGACCTTAGAGATGAGCAAAATGTGCATCACAAAGGTTACCTTGCCCAAAATTACCCAAGAAGTAAAGCCTAGAACAATGTTTGCTAATGGCAAACTCCAAGATTTTAGCACTTCAGTCATTAGTTCTCTAACTTTAGTGTCCTTTAGAATCATCAAGAATCTAGATTCACTCCAAACTTAATCAAAATAGCTATAGTGGTGTGTAGAAAATATGCAATTTTAAATAAGTTCTCAAGTGATTCTGATGCAGAACTTGTGGATCACTTGTTAAGAAATATTTGCCTTAGAAGAAGATATGATTTCAGGGACTCTTCTGTCTGATGTTCTAATATTATGTCCTTATTTTAAAAAATCTTGCTTCTGGAAAAATGACATTTGAAGCCTTGTAAGTTATATAAACTATACATGAAAGGGAATCTTTTTTCTAAGAAGAGCTTTATTGAAAGAAGTGGGAAAAGTTATAAAACATGGGGTTCTGAGCTGGGGGAGGAGGGGCAGAAATGGGACCTAAAAAGGGAAAAGAGACAAGAGCTTTGAAGTTCTATTTCACTTCTCATTGCCTGAGAAGTTCCTATTTTGTTTAGTGTGTGTGTGTGTGTGTGTGTGTGTGTGTGTGTGTGTTAATTTCGGGTACCATAGTTTATCTATTGAAAGAGAAAGACTTGAGAGTCATTTTTAAAAGACATACAGACATCATTTTGGTTTGCTAGTTACAGTAGCTCATTGGACATAAAGGAGGATGTTTAATTTAATTATTGACTTTGAATAGACATTTTGCCACTGCTAATAAGATTAGCTAGATTAATAAGTTGTTCAAGGGTTATAGAGGCAGAAAGAACACAGTGAGAGCTATTGTTCATCAATATTTAGACAGCCTTTCCCAGAATAGTCATGTAAGTCACACATGCTATTGTAAAACATTATCCTGTTTGCCTATCATGTCTTGGATTTTTTTCTTTCTCTCTCTTTTTAGATTTAAGTGAAGTATCAGTTGTCTTTTGAGATAGGCATTATTACTGTGAAAGTCAGAACAATTTCTGTACATAATATTCTACAATGATCTCCTCCACAAAATAGATCCTCCTCCAAGTGGAATCAATTACACAGGAAGTCTTAAATCCTTAAAGTTAGAAATACCTGAGGTCTTCATCTTTAACAGTTTCAGACATGTAGGCAGTAGGGAGGGGGCTAAACTTCACTAAAGAGGTAATGTGATAGTTGATGGTATTCTCCACTTCTTATTTCCTTTTATACTTCTTGTCCATTCAAAATTGAATACTTAGATCAACCTGACTTAAATAGGTATTTATTTTTAAAATTTTAAGTTCCTTATTACTCTGAAGAGTTCTGGTAGCATGCCTGTAGTCTCAGTCATAAGTGGGTGTAATATTTCTAGCTTTTGGCAATAATTAAGTTTATTATAAAAGTGAACTTTCTACCAAGGACTTTTATTCAATTTCCTTTTTAGATGATGCTCCTCTCTTCCCAAAAGTCTGACAGTAGATATTTTGATATCTTAGTTCTAATTGGTTCATTCAGTTCATAGGCCTCCTCAACTTTGTCATCTTTGTAGAACCATTTTCCTTTACTTTTTCGTTGGAATCATAAGCTGGGCTGTACAAGTCTGCTGATTATAAGACCCTGTCTCCAGATGTTTAACAAAATAATAAATGATCACTTAAAACATTATTTCTATACTTGCCTTCCCTCGGGAGACTGTATCACAATGTTGAACCTGTCTTCCTCCTTTTAAAGCTAAAAGACTGAAATTTGATAAATGAAAGGCCAGATATCCAAGTATGTCGAAGAGGTTCTCATTAGCTCAGAGGTATATGGTACACTGAGAAAAAGGGAAAGACTTTGCAATACTGTATTTTGTTAAGCACCCACCACCGTGACAGTTATATAAACACCTATCAATTATTTCAGTTGAATATCTAACCTCTTTGATGTGGTACATTGGGATAAAAACAGGAATGAGCGAGAGTTTCAAAACAGAACCCCATTGTCAAAGTATTTTTCAGAAGACCAATATAAATATGACATCTATATTATTTAAAATAGGTTAAAAATATATTAGCACTTTAAAAATGTATCTCCCATAGTATTCTCCAGGAGAACGTCTTGCCTTCTTCCTCAGGCTAAAATTACACATTCAACATTTTGTACAATGGTCAGAGTTAAAATGGATGAGGCATCAAAGGTTTTCAAATATGATCACTTCCTGTGGGTATTGTGTGAGAAGATGGCCTGGAAAATACAACTCTGGGAATACAAAGGTCACTTGAAAGAAATATAATAGTTCACAGGCACTAAACTGACACATTTTAACTTCCTCTATAAATCATGTTTCATTTCAGTCTCTCCCCCTGGAGCGAAGCTCATCACCTTAGGATAACAGTTGGCTTGTCTTCAACTTCTAGGCAATGCAAAAATGCTTGGACATCAGGTATGTGTGTTTTTGGAAGAGGGGAGGAGTGATTTACTAAATACATTTTTCTCCTACTGCACATCAAGAGCTAAAACAGGACTCAGCCACCATGTTTTTTCCTCTAGTGTAATGTGATGTGGAGAAAGTAAAATGTTTTAATAAGGGAGATTGATGAAGGTAAGAAAGAGGCAAAAGACCTGAAAAAGCCACAGAAAAGTAGAGAGGCATGGTCAGATGGAACAGATCCTGAGGGTCACTAGTCCAGTTCCACCCTTGACACCTTCTAGTCACTCAGTCATGAGTTTCACCATGAGGCCACTGTGTTAGGGTAAGGGCGCTCCTCAAAAGAGGCCAGGGGAGACCACTAGGCTGGTGGGTTGTATGGTTGTATAGGAGCCATGGAGGACTCTGAGAGGGTAGCAGCCCACATGACCTGAGATGAAAGCCTCATCAAATTGAGAAGTTGAATCACAGGATCTGGCAGTTGCAGATTTCAACAAACTGCAACCAGATGAGCAAACAACCTGGCCTGGAAAGCAAAAGGCAGAGAGGGCCCCCTCCCAAGGATTCTAACTTTCCCTCTCATCCTTTACTAGCATGTGTAAAGCCTCCTCCCACATTTACTCTGAAGCTATTTTAGAGATGTCAAAAGAGGAAGACGAGGTCAGCAGAGAGACTGTCCAAACTTATTTAAATGAATTTTTAAAAATTAAAATGGCTATGCAAAATTTAATTTTTTTAATTAAAATTAAAATGGCTATGTAAATTATCATCTCACAGGGATGTTTGACTATTTGATTTTTCCTACCAGCTAACCAGTTGCAAAGGCCTTGAAATAATATTCAGATTAGTTACAAACAGCAATGAGAAAATGTGTTTTCTCTGCACATCTAAGTTATGAGTTTAATTTGTCACCTTGTTGTAGCTTTTAAAAATAATAAAGAAGACAAAAATCCAGCTATCTTTAGTTATACTGAGAAGATGTATGGCATTTGAAGTCCCAACTCCTGACTCCTTCTGAAATCTCTGCTACCGCCTGCTTGGAAAATACTCCTTTCTACTCATTTTGCCATGAAAATAAAACTGCTCTAAAAAAATCAAGTCTGTTAAAAACAAACAAATATCCTTAATGCCTTGTTAAATTATCTTAGGGATGGAAATGGCCATTATTGAACAAAACATAAAATATATCCTTCTCTTAAGCTGAAATCTGATTTTTCTATTTCTTTTACCCATTGTTCTCTGGGACACCTTTAGGAGATAAATTTTTCTCTCTCATTATTTTTCCTTGGGATGTAAATCATCAATTACTTAGCTCCCACAATGAAGTCTGAGGTCATAAATAAGTGCTGACAGTAATTTAATCTGTGAGAGATTAAGATGTCATCCAGATAGTTTGGTGGACAGAATGCAACTGAGTGCATTGCCTCCTATTCCTACTGGCTCAACTCTTTTCTTCTTTCTCTTTCTTTCTCTGAATTAACAGACTTTTTCTTTAGAAAAAATAGTTCAAGCCCCATTAAAAAGTGGGCAAAAGACGTGAATGGACACTTCTCAAAAGAAGATATATGGGCAGCCAACAGACACATGAAGAAGTGCTCTGCCTCACTCATCATCAGAGAAATGCAAATCAAAACCACACTGAGATGCCACCTAACCCCTGTAAGAATGGCCATCATTCATAAAACAAACAACAACAGATGCTGGCGAGGATACAGAGAAAAAGGAATGCTTCTACACTGCTGGTAGGAATGCAAACTAGTGCAATCTCTTTGGAAGACAGTGTGGCAATTTCTGAAAGAACTAGAAATTGACCTTCCATATGACCCAGCAATCCCTCTTTTGGGAGTATACCCGGAGGAACTCAAATCATTCTACAAAAAAGATACCTTCACACATATGTTTGTTGCAACTCTATTCACAATAGCAAAAAGCATGGAACCAACCATGCTGCCCATCGAAGCTGGACTGAATTAAAAAAATGTGGTACATATACACAACGTACACAATGGAATGTTTTGCAGCCATAATGAAGGACAAACATATGGACTTCGCAGCAACTTGGATGGATTTAGAGTCAATCATACTCAGTGATCTATCACAGAAACAAAGAACAGAGTACCATATGTTCTCACTCATAAGCGGACCTCAAACAATTGACATAATACTATAAGAAAGAGATTGACAGTAATAGGAAACTGCCAGGGGAGGGGGGTGGGATTGGCATTTGAGGGAAACTGCTAGGGAAGGGAGGGACATACCTTATCAACAAGGGTACCTGCATAATCAATGTTTGTATACCTAACCCTGAATTGTACCCCACATCTTAAAAAAATAATAAGTAAAATAAGAAAAAAAGTGTTCAAAGTGTAACCACAATATTGGTAAAATTTACAAGGTTGTAAATTATGATAACTTTTTCCTTAAAAACCTAAGTGAAACATAAGGCAGCCAAGTCAGAGTGTGTGTGTGTGTGTGTGTGTGTGTGTGTGTGTTCAAGTAATCAATTGAAATGGTAAAATTCAAATGGCAAAGTCAGACAACTTGCAACAGCATAATACACCTGTTTATTTAGTTAATATTACAATGGTAAAATGGTAACAGGTTAAGAGCACTGGATTTGCATCCTCTTAAGAGGATAATGGTCAAAATTTTGATTTGTAAATTTCACTGTTCTTAACCATTAAAAATCTATTTTCCAAAGGAGTAATAGTACATATTATTATTAAGGGATGGATCTAAACTTTCTGATTTATGACCAAAAGCATATTTGTTCATTAGTTTAAACAAAACATTAGGGACACCGTAACTCTTGGTTACTGCTTTCAGGAAAGCACAAAGTTCTTGAAGAAAATATACACAAAACCTCTTTCAATAATGATTTCAACCATTGTGTATCGTGTCAGTGAGAAAACCTGAGAACCCCAGATTTAGTATCTCCGGATCATTGCGATACACTCTGGCTTACTTAAACAATCAACCAACAAACATGTATTTAGTGCCCACTATGTACAAACCAGCATACTAAAGCAATATAGGAAATGCAAAGAAGTAAAATTACTGGTCCTTGCCCTGCTCAGGCTTCCAAAGTAGTTGGTAAGATCAAACATGAACATAAATTTTTCTACTTTCAATGTCCTCAAAAGAAGTGATGTTAACTGGATTATATGTAAGAATCACCTCTGCTGGAACCTAGAAGAAGCAGGAGCGTCCTCAGCAATAATTCAAGTCTCTGTCTGAATTAGATTTTTCAGCTCCAGCTTGAACTTCTAAAACTGAAAGCGTTCCAGCCAGACTCACACCTGTCACTGTTAATGGCTGCACTTGGACTTGTTTAATGGAATCGTGACAATGGCGCGAGATAAACAAAATTATATATGTGCACATCGTATATACACACTCAAATCATATATAGGGTGCTGTTTCCCTCGTCCCTGTTTCCTGGAAAGCCAGGAGTCCAGGACTTTCCACTGTGCATGGAGAGAGGAGGATAACTCACATTATCATTTCTTTATTATTTTACTAAGACAAACGAAAGTCTGCAATAAAAAAAAAAGTATGTAAAAAAACCTCCAAACTTCACTAGACACAAGCAAAATTAGAAAGGTTAGAGGAAAGGATAAGAAAAGAGGATCCAGAACAGAGGAGAAATTTTGAGGGGTTCTTGGAGCAGAGAGAGCGAGAGCGCTTTCTCCCACTCCCACTTTCCTTCCCACCCCCAGGGCCCCAAAGGATAGACCTGGGGCTAGGCAAGTAGAGTAAAAGAAAACAGATACACATTTTCCAACACCACAAATAAATAAATAAATTATATAATACAGTAAAATAATTTATTAGGCACCGCTTGAAAGGCAACGACCCTCAGAGGCTAAGCGGGCCGCACTCCGGAGCCTGCAGGTCGCGGGCGAAACGGCCAACATTGGCTAAGACTCTGAAGGTGTCGCCCTAGGCCCTGGTCCCCAGTGCCAGGGCTTTAAGATACACCGGAGGAGGAAAGTGAGTCTCTTGTTACTCTTAGGTTGGTTCCTCCAGAAACTTGAGTGAGGGAGAAAGCCAAGCGGAGCTGCAGCCCTGCGGCCGGCGGTCCCTGGGGAAAGCGCGCCCTGCCCTGCCCCAACCTGCCCGCGAGGTAGACGCCTGGCCCAGGAGCGCCCAGCGCGGGGTCTTTGAAGCCTAGAGCGCCAGTTCTGACCTTAGCGGGAGGGTGGCTTTTATGACACCCACTCCCCAACCCTGTAATCTAAAATCTCTTCATTTAGCTTGTTCTCGGCTCCTTTTTATTTCTTTTTTCTTTTTGTGCTCCAAAAGGGGGCTTGGGCGGGGACAGCAGAAAGCCTGGGGTTCGAAGCGCGGGACCTTTTTTACTAAGCACCTGGCTTCGCTCTGGGTGGAGGAGAGGAGGGGTGACGGAGGAAGGATGCACCTTCACCCAAACGTAGGAGAAAACACCGACCGCCTACGTCTTTCCCAAGTACGACTTCCTTTAAAATAGGGCTGCGCTGTGGGAGAGAGTCCCCAGACTCCGCCGGGGGCAGGCGCCAGGCAGAACCCGGACAGCGGCTGGGCGGGGCTGAAGGCGAGCTGGGGACTAACCCCGAGGGAAACCCGTGGCGGTCGCCGTGGCTCAGTTTAAACACACACAAAGGGCGGCTGAAGGGGCTGAGGACCAGACTGAGTCGGCGAAGACAACGAGTTCGTGGTCTGCACCGACGGGACGACGCGGAAGGAAGGATCGAAGCTGCAGGGCGGGGAGCCTAGCGGGGTCCGCGGAGCAAAGGCAGTGGGGGAAGGAGCCGAAAGTGGGAGACCCAGAAGCAGGTGGCCCGAAAGCCTTCCCAGCTTACGAGCAATGCTCCCAGTTCTGCCGCGGTGGCGCGCCTTTCCCGGGCCCCTCCACCGGAGGCCCCCGTTCCCTGGCGCCCTGGATACCGTCCCCTTTCCCACAGGCCTGCGCGCCTCCTCTCCTGGTTCTCCCCTCTCTTCTGGCGCTGCGTGGCCCGGGCTCAGAGCGTCGTGATCCGGGACGTGCAGGTGCCGTTCCGGAAGACGCCGCCGGACTCCAGGTTCTCGGGCTGGAAGTCCTCCACGCTGTAGGCGCGGCTCTTGAGAGCCGTGGCGTAGTAGTCGACCGGCTCCTCCGCGGCGTTGTCCATCCAGCTGAGGCACAGGATGCGCTGGAAAGAGCGCTTGAAGTTGTCCGAGAGAAAGCCGTAGAGGATGGGGTTGGCGCAGCTGTTGGCGTAGCCGAGAATGACCGACAGCTGGCTCACCGTGGCGTCGTCTTGCTCGGCGAACACGTTAACCAGCTGCACCACGTAGAAGGGCATCCAGCAGATGACAAACACCATCACCACCATCATCACCATCAGGGTGATCTTGCGCTCCGAGCGCTTGCGCTGCTGCCAGCCGGCCTTGAGGGCCACCATGCGCATCTTGGCGATGATGAGCACGTAGCACAGGCAGATGGCCCCGACGGGCAGCAGGAAGCCCATGAGGAACGTGTACAGCACGAAGCCCACCAGCCAGCGCTGCGCGGGCTCAGGCATGAGCATGTTGCAGGCCACCGTGCCGTCGCTGTTGGCCGCGGTGCGCGAGAAGACCACGATGGGCAGGATGACCAGCAGCGACAGCACCCACACGCCCAGGTTCACCACCTTGGCCACGGTGGGCCGGCGGTAGCGGGCCGCCTTGATGGGGTGCACCACGGCCACGTAGCGGTCCACGCTGAGCACGGTCAGGCAGTAGATGCTGGTGAACATGTTGACCGCGTCCACGCTGAGCACGAGGCGGCAGAGCAGCGCGCCGAAGGGCCAGTGGCGCAACAACGTGGAGGTGACCAGGAAGGGCACGCTGAGCATGAGCAACTCGTCGGCGATGGCCAGGTTTAGGATGTAGATGTTGGTGGCCGTCTTCATCTTGGCGTAGCGCAGGATCACGTAGATGACCATAGAGTTCCCACACAGCCCCACCAGGCACACCACGGAGTAGATGAAGGAGATGAGGATGGCGCTGCCCTGACCCTCGCTCAAGGTCCCGTTCTGGGACGCGTTTCGCCCGGGCTCCTCCATGCCGTCCGCTGCGCCGGCCCCGGGGTCCCCGCCGCCGCCGCCTTCGCCGCAGCTGCCCGGGCTGGGGCTAGGAGAGGAGGAAGGAGAGGAGGCGGTGCCATTGGGGAACATCCCAGCCGAGGGGGGCTGGAGGGGCTGCCGGGGCCGGGGCTCTCTCCGCGTGCCCCGCCGCCTGCGCCCTCCCTCCGCCCCCGACCGCCCGCAGGCAGCTCACAGCCGCCCGGCGCCCCGGGGTGGAGCGCTGCCGCTGCGGCGAGCGCGGCTCCTACCGGCGCCGGCGGGTCGCATCACCCGGCGGCTGCCTGAGCGCGGCCGCTGGCAGCTCCGGGGCGCCGGGACGCAAGCGAGCGTGGAGAGGGAAGGCCGGGATGTCGGAGCCCCGCGTGGCACTGCCATTAACTAGCGGGGCTCTGGGCTGGTGTATGATTAATAGGCACCACCAGCGCGTCAGCAGTTACGAAAAAAAAGCCGGGGGGGAGGGGGCTGGAGAGAGGGAGGAGGGCACATAGGTGGCTTGTTCCCCCCCCCATT
Source organism: Carlito syrichta (assembly GCF_000164805.1). Classification (NCBI taxonomy): domain Eukaryota; kingdom Metazoa; phylum Chordata; class Mammalia; order Primates; family Tarsiidae; genus Carlito; species Carlito syrichta. Next base: position 161,254 of record NW_007260004.1, on the reverse strand, counting down.
TTTTTTTTTCCTTCCCGGTCCTGCACTCGGCTCAACTTCAACGGCTGTTTCCGGGGTTCCCTCGCGGCACCCTCTGCCCCTCTGTCAAAGGAACCTGCGGAGTTTCTCCGCCTTTCTGGAGGGTGGGTGGGAACCAAGGGTGGAGATTCTGTCCCATCCCACCTCGCTCCTACCCAAAACAAAGCATGGATGTCTGGAGTTCATCTCAGTTTACCTCAGTGGTTGCCCTCTCCCGGGGGAGACCCCAGCTCCCCTCGCGTCCCGCAGTCCGGGACTCTAAACCCCCCTCCCGCCCCCGCTTGCCCTGCCCCTCCGACCCGCCGCGGAAGCCCGGCCCTCCTTACCCAGAGCGCGCTGCCTCCAGTCCGCCGCGGAGATGGCCCGTGCGAAGTGCATGTGCGGTCGGTTAGCCGGCTGGCGTTCTCTGCGCGGTCCAACTCCCTTCTTAGGGCCCAGCCCCAGCGCAGGTGCCCACGCAATTACTCTTAGAGCCGCAAAAACTGGCCCCAAGCCGCGAGCGCTATGAGGAGAAAGGACACCCGTGCACTGGGGAGTTCTGCGCTGTAACAAACACCGCAGACAGCTCTTGGCGGGAGGGAGTGTGCAGGGGCCTGAGCAACCCGTTTCTAATCTCTTAATAAAGCGTGTAAAGCCCAGAGCCCCCGCGTCTCCCACGAGAATATCGACCACAGAAACCGGGACGCGCAGCTGGGAGCTCGGGAGGAGGCCGAGCCTTCCTCCGGAACGTACCGGGCGCGGTATTGGAAATTCATCTAGGTGTTCACTGGGAAGATAAGGCTGCGCCGCTAGGAACGGCTCCGCCCGGGTTCCCGCTGTACTTTGTACCCTGGGGAGTTGGCGGCCCCGAGAGAGGAGAATGAAGGGCCTGCGCGGGCGGGGGTGCCGGGTCCTCTAAATACACGCGGGACGGGGGGTGGGGGGATGATGACCAGACCTGCCACCGACCCCAGGGACTGCTGGGCGGTCTTTGGGCTTTTCCGTGAAGCGCTAGGATGTCAGCCTTTTCCGAAGATCCTTGACGTGTGACCCAACTCTACTTCACGTGCCTAAACCATTAAGACGCAGACACCGAGGTAGGCCCGCCTGAAGCTTGCAGACTTCATTTAGGAATACGGTTTCCCTGTAAGAAAGAATGGATGTTCAGTTGCCGGGATTTTAAACGACCTCTGGGACTTCCTACCATTCCTACTCTAGGTCCTTTAGGGGTTTCCAAAGGGAAAGCTTTCCTTCCTGTGAAAGGAAGGATCACCTGCCATCCAGCTCCCCTATTTTCTTTTCGTAAATGCTGCTCTTCTCGGCAAGATCCCGGTCTGTCTTTATCTGAAACTTGTCAGTTCCAGGGAAGGCTGACCCACAGCAGCCTAGAGCTCAGCCTCTTTCAGGCTTTGCTGTCTCCTCTTTCTGCTTAGTTCCTCCTTCTGCTTGGTCAGGCAGCACCCACTGTGCTAGGAATCTCAGTTTTTCCCCTCTGAGAACAGTTTGCACCAAGGAAAGGCAAACTTAAACAGAAACTAAACTCGTGTAGGCTATTTGTATCAGACAGTCCAAAATGAAGAAATGGATGTAGAAATTTTAAACATGTATAATCAAGCAAATATAATTCCTAATGCCTTGTTGCTTTATCCAGGTATGAGTTCTCAAAACTAAGTGCTCCTGAAAGGGAAAGAACAACTTCTGCAGTGAGGTGATGATATCAATCTGAGATTAAAATGATGATAGATTTTCATAGGAATGTATGCAATGGGCACTGAATTATTAACGAGGAACATGCTGGGATGGAATTTGAAATTTCATAAGGCTCGAGCTATTTAACTCATTGCTATAGCTAAACAGATTGCCTTCTCTAAAGTAGAATGTGGAATTAGTGTTTAGTTATATTTCTTTTCTCTTAAAAAACACAGCACATATGGAGAGAAAATAAATGAATGTTCATTAAAAAAAAAAAAAGAGTAAGTTTCGTCCCAGAAGAGCATTATAATTGTTTAGGTGCCCCTGCCAATCACTGCCTCAAGACACCTGGCTATACCTCTGGGAGCTGGCATTTTAAGAGTCATTGTTTAGACTCTTGGCTTTGATCGTGGTTGCTCCAGGGGGAGTGGGTGATGGGAGTTGGTAAAAGACAGCTCTGTTGTTCAGAATTTCATTAAGTCCACTTTGCAGCTCATCTTAGGAAAAACTCCTCTCAGTTTGGCTGTGGACTCCTACACAAAAGAAGAAAACTCAAGACCTGACTTGAGCATGCTTTTCTTGCTTCTAAAGTGGTTTCTATGACGGATTATTCACCCATAAAAAGAGACTGACAATAAGATACCACTTTATGCCTATAGGAGGGCTAAAATAATTTTCTAAGAAACAAAACATGAATGTTGGTAGGATATGGAAAAATTAGACACTCGTACATGTCTGGTAGAAATTAAAAATGATGCAGCAACTTTATAAAGAGTTCTGTGATTCCTCAGAAAGTTTAAAATATAATTACCATATGACCAAGCAGTTCTACTTCTATCTATCCCTCAAAATTGAAAACAGATGTTCAAACAGAAACTTGTGCATGAACGTTCATAGTAGAACTAGTCGTAATAGCCAAAAATTATAAGCCACCCAAACATTCATCAATTGCTGAATGAATAAACAAAATATGGTATATCTATACAATGGAATATTATTTGTCCATAAAAAGGAATGAAGTACTGATTCATACTACAACATTGATGACCCTTGAGAACGTCACTGCAATGGGAAAAAAGCCAGACACAAGAGGTCACAAATTGCATGCTTCTATTTGTATGACAAGACCAAGTTAGGCAAATACATAGAGACAAAATGCAGATTAGTGGTTGCCAGGAGCTAAGGGAAGAGGAGAATAGGGAAGGACTGCTTAATGGGATGAGGTTTCTTTTTTGGGTGATGAAAATGTTCTGGAATTAATCAGTGGTGATGGTTTTATAGCATTGTGAATATGCTAAAAATACCTGAATTGTACACTTCAGAAATAATTAAAATTATGAATTACATATAGGAGTTTTACTTCAGTAAAAAGCAAGACAGGAGAGAGAGAGAAAGGCGGGGGGAGGGAGAGAGAGAGAGAGATTAAGATGGGTATAAGCCATGCAGCATTACCAAATCTCTTCAGTCAGTATTTCTAATTATTTTACCTGTGAACTAACATATGAGCAAACAAAAACAAACAAGAAGAGGGTGGCATTTCTAGGCCACCAGAGAGGCAGATTGGGGTTGCAGTTGTTTGCAAATTAAATGAAAGGCAGGAGTCCAGTTAGGAGTCTACTTTCCCCTCAGTCTTCAATTTAATGTAAATATTTTCTAAAGAAACAGAAAAACTGATATGGGTATGAGGTTGCTATAATGCACAAAGACTATAGCCTATGAGAAGTACACTAGGACTAGACAATCTTCCTGTCATTAAAAACTTTATTTTTTTCAATTCAGGTGTCTAAAGCCTTGAAAAGATTAGGAAGAGCTTGTTTTCTCCATGCAAGTTACCTGTCCTCCAGTCCTGCTTTCTTTGGTTACCAACATTCCTGTGCCTCTGTGATATGAACATTTCTAGATAGGCAAGAAGAAGAAGATATTTTCTTGGAAGGGAAGAATGAAAAGTTATAATTTAGGAAGTTGCAGATTCTTCAGTAGACTGATCTTCTTCCCTCATTGTAACTTTCTCTTACAAGCTATGCTCCCCTGTGTTATTGTGTACCAGATGCATTTTGACTATTATATTCATCACACTGTGCTGTGATTTTTTTGTGTATACTTGTCTGTCTCCCCCCTTACAAAGTTGTAAGCTTGTTGAGAATATAGCTACATTTTATTTACCTTTCTATCCAGAATCCTAGAAAATCACCCAAACTTCCTTGTCTTATTTCTTAAGGCATCCCATGGATAGTACCTTCCACTTTTCTAGCCCATGCGAAGAAGCACACTGTGAGTCCCTTATAAGATGAGCTTTAATATCTGGGTAATATCATCTGTAATAAATCCTTATATATTTAAATCATTCTGAATAATTTCAACTTGCACGCCCTATACCAATCATTATCAAGCTGATGACTCATTCGTTGATCTTTCTTGGACTTAAATTTCTTGGCAGAGAAAGGGCTCTGGAAAATGGATAGCACATGCCTTAGTAGCTAATGACAGTTATTTAATAGTATCATGCAGTGTGAAGCCATAATACATGGAAGGTTGTTTCTTTTCTTTTTAATTGCAGTTCTGAGTCTTAGTTGCTTTGGTGGAGTTGTAATTATCAGAAACACAAACTCTACTCCTGTCAAAATCATCACTAATGTGGTTTTTCCAACTGGAGCCTACAGTGACCCTCAAAAGAGTTCCCTTAATTCATGCCAGTGATAAAGGACTGTCTGGAGCCAGGGATTAAAAGTTGCACTTCCTGGGACATACTCTGCACTGACAATGTCAGAATCACGTTTACAAACACCTGTCTGGACAGATGGGACCAAGCACAGCTTAAGGAGTGAGCACCACTCAGCAATATGGCATAGCAGAGGTTTTGTCACTTAAGGACCATCTGCCACTAAGCAGTTAACATGATGGCAGTCTAATAAGAAAGTTATCAGAGCACAAAAGTGGCTATAGAGCTCAGGAAAAATCCTGGACTTCATTTCTCGGGGATACCCAGTCACAGCAGCCTTGATGGCCTGTGGTTCAGTTCATCACTAACCTCTGCAAACTCACCCTGGCCCGCTGATTTTCCTATTGTCTCTTCTGTGCAACAGCATGATAGATTCTTTTTTGTGCTTTTAGGAAAGACTCATATGGTGTAACAATGCATATTCTTCCCTATGGTTTCTCTACTACTAAGTAATATTTCTAGAAACAAGAATTCAGCACATACAGGAAAATATTCATTATTATTAATGGATAAATAAAAACAGAAAAAGAGCACTCCCATGTTATCTGTACTATTTTGAATAATCCTTGTCAGTAATCTCATTTTTCCTGTAATTAAGTCTATTAATAAGGATTTCAAGATGGACTGGATTAGTCTCTCACAATTTTGTCAAATCTTTTTGTAAAATTGTGGCATTTGTCTTTAAAAAAAACACAAAAAATGCTTTCAAAGTCATAAATCATATGTTTATTTTTTGTTATTTTTTTCTGATGCTTCAATTTATGTTCAATTTTGAGCAGAGCATTTGAACACTTACATCAAGTCACCTGTTCCTTGAGAAAAGACTATTCCTTTAGAGTGGGCTCTGTTAATCAACTTTACTAGCTAAGAAATAGCTCAAAGCTCAACAAAGGGCGGATGTGTGGAAGGAAAGCCAGTTTTGTAGAAGAAAGTTATGTAGATGTCTCAACACCCGCCACTGTGACACTGCCATTTGTTTCCATTTTAAAAATGTTGAAGCAGGAGTCTAGGCATATGTTTCATTAGCCACAATACTGTTTAATTTAGATGATGACACAATGAATTGACTGATCTTTTCTCCTTTTCCCCGATTAAGTTGGAACTGGTTCTTAGTGACTGTATGTTGACAGTATCTCCATTTTCTCATATCTGTCTGCTGGCATCACAATGGGAAATAGAGTCTGTGAGCTGTCAGGAGGCTCAGAACCACTGGGAATGGTCGAGAAAGAAGATGCCTGCATGGCCAAATCACCATTTCCTCCTGAGGGTAGGCTGCCTCCCTTGACTAGCACTAGGCCTTGCCTCGTTCTGCTTTCTCCCACAGCATGGAATGACACTTTACTTTGTCCTTGAGGAAGTAGCATGTGTGGCAACCTAACTTCTCCCTTCCTATTAGAAGAGGAAGTAAGAAGACAGTGTGTCCAGGTGGGGATACCTGGCCTATATTAGGAAGTCATTCCTTTATTGACTATGTGGTTAAGCCAAAATTTCACTGCTTATGCAATTAGCCAGTGCACTAGTTTCACGTGTATTTTTATAGAATTAAAGTTCAGACTATAGTAGATTAATTCTATAGTTACATTTGTTCACTTTTTGCCCAATTTCTTAGTTAAAAGTAACTAGAAATTAATATTAGAATTCCTTTATGTATGAATAATATGTGGTTTTGATTGCAACTTAATAATTTACTTATTAATTTAACAAACATTTATTGAAGGCCCACTGCATGGCAGGTATGGTTCTAGGCACAGGAGATACAGTGACAAAGAAGATTAACTAATTTCCCATGGAATTCTAGTGGGGCAGAAAGAGAGTAAACAAGTAGATATCCTGGTACTGTAAATTCATTTAGTGATAAGTTCTACGAAGAAGAACAGGGATGAGGTGCTACAGAGTGTTGAACAGTTGGTGTATTTGACACAGGTTATAGCAAAAGGGAAAGAAAGAAGACAATATCTAAGCAACACTGAATGAAGTGAAAGTAAAACACACATCTGATGAGGATTGTGTCAGCCAGAGGCAACAGCACACATAAACCATTGTGATTTTGCAGATATAGGTATTGGCACAGTAAGGTCATGGCATTCCTTCCTCATATACACACCCTTTTTATTGACTTTCAAAAGCCACAGTTGAGAGAACATCTCTAGGTCTAAATAATAAAACATTCATTTTGATTAACACCTTCTATAGAGAATACGTGAAGGTCTTGCTCTATTCCCCTAGCCACATTCTTCCCCACAAGGCAAGGAGTTTCTATGGCCAACAACAAGTGCCCAGTATGAGCCTACAAGCCCCATCTAGGCCTACTCTAGATCACATTCTTCTAGACTCCCAGCCCAGAGGCCCCAAGCCCACTTGCAGGGCTAGAATGAGCTGATTACATGGTCAAGGAGAGGCCCAAAGGTGACTAGGGAAGTATGATGCAGATGAGAAGTGAACTTGGCCATGGGGGATCAGGTATCGCTCACTGCTCACTGGACAGGACAGACCCGGGGTAGAAGTGAAATAGGGCAGGCCACTAATGGGGGTTGGTTCTGGGGCAGCTTGTGAAGAGTACTAGAAGTATAAATTGGACTCTGTCCTCCCAGGTCATAATGAAGATAGGATAATAACTATACATTATTTAAATGATTCTAAGCTTGATTTATAACTTCCAAGGTAAGCAAACAAGCAAACCAAACAAAACATTTGGGCCTTTGTGAACACTTTAAACACAGATGTCTAACCCAAGCCATTGAGAAGAGAGCACGCTGCACCAGCCATAGCCTCCTCTTCTGACTGTTCTCTTGGCCCTTCCCATACTAACATAAAATTTTGCTCTTCCTTGAGCAAAAGTCAAACTATCATATAAATAACAACCGATGCAAATATACACTACACATAACCACACACACACACACACACACACACACACACACAGACACACACACCAAATGAGTATATATATGCATAGGCCTGTAAGGACAATTACTAAGCTATTAATAGTAATTATCATATAGTTGGGTTATGAATGCTTTCTTCTCCCTGCTGTACAGACTTTCTAATTTTTCAGACATGAGCATGCATAGCCTTTTAAAAGAGATAAAAGCAAAAAAGCTTGTTTTTTAACTTAGAAAAAGAAAAGACTCCATGCCGTATCTGCTCTATTTAATGGGACATTTGCTGATTTATTTTATCCTTAATTAATTTTACTTTCAGAAAAACACTAATAATTCATTCCAGAAAATTATTATGATGAAAATTAAATAGCAATAAAATGTACCTAGCAGAAGGTGGTTGAAGCAGAACAGGAATTGAAGCAGTCTGTTATTTTGTAGACAGCCCCTGTGGTCCTGTGGCCAAGTGGTTCCTCGAGTGTGCTTGAGTATGATATGCCCACCTTTTGGAATTGCTGTAGCAATGTAAATCACAAGATGATGTTTGTGAGAGTAGTCTGGTACCAGACATCTGAGTTTAAATGTCATATTTTCCAAGTGTTTAACCTTGTGCTCGTAGTTTGATCTCTCTGTGCTTTAGTTTCCTCATTTGTAAAATGAAGATAATAATGTATCTACCTTGTAGATTGTTAAAAAGATTAAATATATTAAAAGTGTTCAGAGCAGTGTCTGGCATGTGATAAGCACTATATAAATATTTAACTGTCATAGAATGACTTCTGAAGTATAAATTACAATGTAACATTACTTTTAATTAACCAGAAAAATTAAAAAATCCATTGTTGTCTTCTGTTTAAGAACTTAATACAGTAGACCTGGCATTCACTTATTCAGTGTAACAAATATTGACTGACAATTCCTATGTGGATGATATTTATTCTTTCATTTTCCTTCTGTCTATGTAGTCAAGTCCAAAACTGCAATACAACAAGCTATATTCCATTCACAGGTTTTTAGCACATGTCACACCTTCAGCAAAAACAACTGCAAAGTATTAATTTTGTCTGTCAACGTCATACCAAAGTCAATCTAGTCCAGCCACATGGTAAGGATTCAGACTAACCATTGAACTCAACCCAATATGTTTGAATGTTACATAGACACAATCTGAGTTTGACATTACTTTTGTTTTTGTCTGAGTTTCCAATGAGGTTCCCAAGCTCCCAAGTTGATAACAACAGTGGAAAATGTATCCCCTTTCTAGAGAGGTGTTAGTCCACCTCCTTACACACCTCCAGTCTATATGTAAAAGTACAAAGGAAGATTGTTAGTGATTATTTCCTGAGACAGAGTTCTCAGAGTGCTGTGCATCTTCCTTCCCATGTAAGATGGAAAGTGGGTGTGTACCCTGTTAATAAAGTGTGAGGGCTTCCACGAAATCACTTAGAGAGCTTGACAGTGTCCCCTGAGGATTGACAAGACATCTGCTATGGGATCCAAGCACAAGTTGTGCTGGAACTGATACAGGGACAAAGAGCTTTAAGTTGAATGTGAGAAATTAAAGTTTCAATTTAGAAAAGACAGTGTTTTATAATGTCTAAAACTTGAACTGTTAATATCTGAAAATGAACAAAAAAGTGATGGGATCTGTGTGTGCTGAGTACTTCCCTCTTACAGTATTGGCATAGTGAATGTTTCCACCCACAATGTTGAGGAATTGTCTATTTACTACTCATTTTGTAGGTGAAGAAACCAAGGCACAGGGAGGTAAAGTAATTGACTGAAAGTCACAGCTTAAAAGTGTCAGAACTCACATTTGATTCTAGCCACCTACCCAAGGGCCTATGCTCTTAACCACTGTGCCACATTGCTGTGGTCTTATCTTTTACTGAACTCACTCAACTAAAATGTGGTTCTGAGACCAAGACATTGCATAAAAAGCAAATCTAAGCCATTTTTGTGTTTTATACTTTCCTCAATAAATCCAACAACTGCCTCTGTTTTTTCATCTAGTTATTGCCTAATTATTTAAAAGTAACTAACCTGTTCTCAATTAGATAGTTGGAATAATGTATTTTGAGCACATTTAACCTTAACAAAATATTATGACAAAAACATTAAGACCAATGAGCCATTGATATGTCTGTGCCAAAGAAAATGTGTTTTCTCTTAACCGCTGAATACCATTTCACAGTTCTAAACATGTGAGGATTGGCACTGCAGATCTTTTGCATATTTCTCTGTAGTCTTTTCTACTCCAGTCCTTTGTTCTTGTCATGCCTCACCTTTCATCCCACCCAAGGTAAATGGGTATGCAAGCCGTGGGTCAGGGTTGCTTTGAAATGATTTGCACTGACTCCACAAAATGTATTCCCAGGAAAGGGAGAGGGATTGCTGCTGAAATAAAATCAATTAAAAAATAAATTCTCCGCTGAGCTCGGTGGCTCAGCCTGTAATCCCGCGCCTTTGGGAGGCTGAGGTGAGTGGATTGCCTGAGCCCGCGGGTTCGAGACCCGCCTGGGCAGCGAAACCTCATCTCTACAATAAAAAATTAAAAAAATCAGCCGGGCATGGTAGCGTATGCCTGTAATTCCGGCTACTTGGAAGGCTGAGGTGTAAGGATCGCTGGGGTCCAGCAGGTCGAGGCTGTGGTGGCCGGGAGCGGCCACTGCACTCCAGTCTGGGCGATGGAGTGAGACTCCAACTCAAAAAAAAAAAAAAAAATCAATTCTCCTTCCCTAGAGCAAGTGTGTGCATATTTCAAGTAGTCTAAGATCTTTGCACTTAGACTTTTGTTAAGTTGACTGGCAGTTATAACAGAGATGCAGATATACAGATGCCAGATTCATTCAGATGGGGGCACATTCTTTCCTAATGGAAACATTATATCTCTCTTCAGTGAACAATTAAGTGGGAAATTAGCATATTTAGTTTGCAAAAATATCTTAACTACCTAGAGGGTAGTGACATACCAAAAAAATGTAAAACTCAATAGTCACACTGGAACATAAGACTAAACAAAATTTTCTACTTCAGTAATATAAATTTTTCTATGGAAAGTTCTAAAATAATTGTGATTTTTTCCCTCTGAACTTAGAGATCAATAGACTACAGAGAAATATGCAAAAGATCTGCAGTGCCAATCCTCACATGTTTAGAACTGTGAAATGGTGTTCAGCGGTTAAGAGAAAACACATTTTCTTTGGCACAGACATATCAATGGCTCATTGGTCTTAATGTTTTTGTCATAATATTTTGTTAAGGTTAGATTTGCTCAAAATTTAATCAATAGATGTAGATTTTTCACATCTACAAAATTTCAGTATCTTTATTTTTCTTGAAAAATGCTATCCAATTTTATTTGTGAAAACATTTGCTCTTAAAATCCACCAGGGGGAGATTTTAACATTGAGAACTTCAATAGGGAAAGTTTTAGATTTTATACAGTTGTATTTCAATTGACAGTTGAAACAACTTAAATTTTGAACTAAGCCTTGATTATAAGGTTTACATCTTGATAAAGCTACCCAAGATATTCAAGGTATATTAAAACCTGAACTGAGTGACTAGGGAGAACTGATAAAATATTGCCAAGTCTTGTCAAGAGAATGCATGCGGTGATGGTGTATGTTTGAAGAAGGAGGGTAATTTGGGTGTGGATGGGATGAGACCTTGTGTTTCCAGCAGAATCAGATGAAAGAGTAATCTCTGGTCATTGCCATTATGTACACAGTTAGTAATTTCTGGTTTCCGCTGCACATAAAAGCTTGATTTGTTTCCTCAGGGAGGCTTGGAGACTTAGAATACCACTGAAATTCTCTGTAAGAGTAATGGAAAAAGAAATAAAAAATGTATGTAAGGAATATTTTTGAGATGATTTGCTTTATTTGAAAAGACATACTATTATTGCAGAAATCTTTGGATAACTAACACCACTGTGATCCAAGCAATAAGAATTTGATGCCATCAAAATTCCAGTAAAATTTAAAAGAGATAATCTCGAGAAAGAGTCCCGTAATAGGATTTGAGATGTGATGTCTTATCCAAAGTTTGATTAACCCTAGCTAACATATGAAAGTTTTCCTTGTACCCAGCTAAACCCCTGGAGTTTTGCGGAGATTTGTGTTGTTTTTTGTTTTGTTTTCCCTAAACCCGAGAAATAGGACAAAAGGGTCATTGGTACTGATTCTAGCACAACCACTTCCCTTTTTCCAAGTCACCATTTTGTGAAGTAATTTTCTGCATACAAATGACTTGGGTCTTTCTGCCAATAAATGAAACTTTTCATTCTCTCAAGTCATATGTTTACATCTTTTTCTCCATACAGTATAATATATAAGCCAAGCATGTGCTTTAATATACTATGTGAGAATATTTTCTCTTGAGACTTAAACTAATGTTTTCTTCCTTTATTTCTTACTTTCTTCCTCCTCAGCTCAAATAGACAATAAACTGACTCCTTGCCTCTGCAGTGTAGAAATGCCTCTACAGCTGACTTCCTGGCTTTTGTTGTGTAGATCTCAAGTCCATTGTGAGAGTATGGTTTGAGAGGAAATGTTTACCCTAGAATGAAAATAAATCCCTAGAGACATGATGGGATTGGAAAAAGGAAGAATTTTGTGGGTCCCAAGGAGGGGTATCTGTGCATTGCTCCCTGCCAGAGCTCTAAGAATATGGAAGAATATTTATATGAGTAGCCAGGAAGACTTGATTTTAGACCAAGGGTATGCAGTTTTTGAAACAGGATGTGGAACCAGCAGTGTAAACATGAGTGTTGTACCATGATAGCTGGTATATGAATGACTTAGCTGTAATCAATGTGTACAAATAACCAATGTCCAGAAGAGTCTCCAGACACTTTAACGTTGAATAAGGAATTCTCTTGACTCTTGGCACAATGCTGGTGTAAAGGGAGTGACAGGAATGGCACTCACTAACTTTAGAAAACCCAAGCCTTAAACACAAGCTTCAGTTATCAGTTCTTCCAAATAGTTCATTTCCTTATTCTATCACACATATTCTTCAGGTTTCAGGACTCTCAAATAGCCCTTGCAGGACTTCAGTGTTCCCTTTTCTGACTCAGCATGCATGGCTTCAGATATTTTCTTGTCTTAGCCTCCTTGCCTTCCTGTCTAGCAAAATCCATACCGCTGACCAATCTACATTCTCTTTCTCCATCTCTAGACTCAAGCTTCTGAGTGGCAGCTAGAGAAATTCCACAGTTCCATAAGCTGATACTACCACAAATCATTGTTCCTCATATCAGAATGGGTCCATGACCTTGCCTGACTAGCCTTTGATCTACCCCTATACAGTTCTCTTTTCTATTTCCCACAATTGCTATTTCAAATCAGTCCAACTCTTTCGAAGTGCCCTACTTTATTCTGATTATTTCCTTAAGTTGCAACAGTTGGGCCTCTGATCTTACTTCACAGAAAAAATAGAGTTCATTCATGAGGCAGAAATTCCCTCTACTCTCTACTTGGATTCCCTCTACTCTCCAAATACTTTAGGACCCAAACTCTCTTTCCCGTCTTTCATCTTGATGGAAAACATATTCCTTTCTAATCGAATTTCCCACCCTTTTCTCTGAATCTCTTGTCCTCCTCAGGGACCTTCCTTCACAAAGATCCTTCCATTTCCCTTCTCCACAGTTGACTGTGCCTTTCTACTTGCTTTTTCTTCTTAGCAACACAAGTATCTTAGAAGTTAGCATTTATTTATTTTATACATGTGACACAATGTTAAGAATTTTATATATCACCTTATTTACTTTTCACAAGAATATCACTCAGGAACCACTACTATCTCCATTTAACAGATGAAGAAACGAAATTATTGGAAGATTACTTTTTGCAACTTGACTAATATCTCACAGTGAGTAAATGAAAGATTTTAATTCCTGTTTCTAGATTCCATTAGGTGCAATGTATAATTGCATAAACACACACACGTGTATGATTTTTTTCAATGTTATCCTTTTTTGTCTTAAAAAGAAAAACAGACCACGTTGACCCTATGTGCCCTTTATTTACCACTATATTTCCTTGTTTTTATTCAAGGTCAATCCTCTGAAAAAATCAGTCAACATTTTCTATCTTATTTTTTTTCCTACAACTGTTCTTGCTAAGGTCATTCTGCTCTCTTTGTTGCCAAATATAATTAAAACATCTCAGAACTGAAAGTATGTATTTTTTTTTTTTTTTGAGTTGGAGTCTCACTCTGTCCCCCAGACTGGAGTGCAGTGGCTGCTCCCGGTCACTGCACCCTCGACTTACTGGGCTCCAGCGATCCTTCTGCCTCAGCCTTCCAAGTAGCTGGAACTACAGGTGTGCTACCATGCCTGGCTAATTTTTGGCTTATTGTAGAGATGAGGTCTCACCAAGTTGCCCAGGTGGGTCTCGAACCCACGGGCTCAGGCAATCCAAAAATATATAATTTTAATTATCATTTAACAATGTTAATTTTCTCTCTTCTTATTGATCTCTCCTACTATTGTCTCCTTAACATTCTCTTATCTATTTTCCTCTTAGTCCTAAATGCTGATGTTCCCCAGGATTCTACCCTCACTTTACTCCCTCTCCAACTACAATCGCATAAATTATGATAGCTGCAACTCTGCCTTTAGGATGATGATTCACATATCTATATTTCTACCCCAAGTCCCTCCCGAGTACCCACTGCATACAGGACAACTACCCTTAGATGGTGAAATTGAACACCAGCTCAACATTTTAAAAATTGCATCTCTGTCTTCTCAAATCTTCTTCTTGTTATCTATTCATTTATTCAACTAATATTGATCACTTATTATATTCCAGGCACTGCTCTGGGATCAAAGCAGTGAATGAAAAGGACAAAAAATATCTGCTTTATGGAATCTACATTCTAGTGGGAAACATCATCTATCTATATCAGTCAGGTTGTAGTCAGAGAAATAGAACCTCTGTAATTATTATGATCCAAAGAGGTTATTGAAAGAATATTATCTTAATTGTGGAAGAAGCTAGGAATATCAACTCTGAAAGAGGAAGTTAGAGGATCAGAGAAAAGTGAGAAAGCAGACCATTAAAACAGCCCATCCAGCTGTCAGAATGGAAACATAAGGAGAACTGGTGGAAAAGCATAGAGACTGCTATTGCCTCATCTCCCGCTGTGTCTAACCTCCAGAACATTCAGAAAATATAATTAAAGCTTGACTAATATCCCACAGTGAGTAAATGACAGATTTTAATTCCTGTTTCTAGATTCCATTAGGTGCAATGTATAATTGCATAAACACACACACGTGTATGATTTTTTCAATGTTATCCTTTTTTGTCTTAAAAAGAAAAAACAGACCACGTTGCTGCTGCTTCACTTCTGGCCCACTTTCACCCGAAAACACACAGCAAGTCTCCCAGCTTAGCTAAATGGACGCAGTCCAAAACCACCACATTCTCATTAATAACATGCAGCTAATGTTGTCATTGGTGTTTTAAATCTAGTCTGGAAATCTGTCTTTTCACAAATGAGGAAGAGGAGAGAATGAGATATCTAGTACACAAATGTTAAAAGAGAATGTGTTTTCATGTACAAATGGAGGAACAGAGGCTTAAGAGTGGCAGTGAGAGAGGGATTTTAGGGTCCTCTGCATGGAACCATGTTTCAGCAATGGCAGGGGAATGGGGGGGAATGTGTTCCCAAAAATTCGTCTACCCAGAACTTCAGAATGTGACCTTATTTGAAAATATGGTCTCTGCAGATGTAATTAGTTAAGAATCTCAAGACGAAATCCTCCAGGATTTAGGGTGGGCCCTAAGTTCAATAACTAGTTTTCTTATTAGAAGAGGAGAGGAAACAGAGACACACAAACCAGAAGGCCATGTGAAGACAGAGATGGAGATTGAAATTTTGCTGTCACAGATCAGGGACCAACCATCAAAGGTTGGATAAAGCAAGGGAGGATTCTTCTTTGTATCCTGAAAAGGAGCATGGCCCCGGGTTTGGACTTCTGGCTTCAAGAATTGTGAAAGAATAAGTTTTTGTGTTTTAAGCTACCACATTTATGGTATTTTTTTAAAAATAGTCATATGGATTGTATACATACTGTAAATATATCACATCTTTGTGAAGGAGAAGTTTTAAAAAATATATTTGTTGTGTTTTTCCTGTTTTTTCTATAATACTTGCTTATAGTATTTCTAAAATCTATTTTCTTCTTACACTAGCCAGAGAGATTCTATTGTCAGCACTTAGAACTGGCGATACAGAAAAGGTGCCAAGTGAATAGAAGAGGGTGAAAAGGGATAGCCTGCGAGAAGCTGTTTAATTCTTTAAGTCCCTGCCATGCTAATTAAATAATATTAGACTATGAGTTTAAAAATCTACCTACTCTATCTTACTTATACTGACATTTTCTTCCACTGTACTAAAATAACTCTACATCTTAAATTTGTTGATTGCATATGCTCTGTGTAGATTAAGGAAGAAATTCTGCAGAAAAATAGACAAACAGAAAAGGCCAAACAAGCCAAGTGTGTCTCCTCTGGAAAGGAATATTTCCCACACTCAATTTATTTTCTGGGTATTATCAGATGACAGAGAGCCAGGGGAAGCATAGAACTATAGAACCTCAGAAAAAGAGGTGCTTTAAAAATCAAGTAGTCTAATCACCAAACGATCATTTGATCCTCTCTGCAACATCCCTGGAAAGATGAGTCCCAATTCTCCCTGAGCCTCTTTGGTGACAGGGGACTCATTGCCTCCTCAAATAGTGACTGCAATTGAGGACACTCTAATTGAGAGGAAAACTCACTAGCTGATTTGAACTTTGATGTTTTTGATAATTTTTGGATTTTGCAGTCTGGGGCTACCAAGATCTACCTTTGTCTTGCTAAATGACAGCACTTCTCACACTTTCATCTAGCTTCATTTCTATACCTAATCTTCTCAGGCTTAAGCCTTCATGTCCTTTGGCTGACATGACTTCATTTCATTTCCTCTACTTTTCAGGTTTGTCTCCCCAGGTGTACTCCAGTTAGTGGGACTAAGTATACTCTTAAAGCTGAAGGTCACAACTTTTCTGAAGGTCACACATCTTTTTTGCGTTTCCCTTATTGCAGTTTTTTTTCTGCCCAACCACCAGAAGTTTCCATCAGTAATTCCTTCCTTGTGCTCCCGTAGCTTTAGTCTAGTATGTGTCACATTGTGATGTAGTACCTATATTTACTTTCTGTTCTACACTCCAGTAGGACAGTGATCTAACTGAGTACAGGGTTGATGTCTAGTGTTTTTGAATCCCATGTAAGAAGTACATTCCTGGGCATGTAGCTGGGTTCAATAACTATTTGCTATAAAACCAACAAAATGAGTAGATCATCAATTTTTTTTGCAGGAGATATCTGCGACCTGGATATGTCCCATGAAAGTATTAAAGAGCCAAGAAGAATACAGAATTATATAAAACCAAAACGTTGTGAGTTGTGCGATCAAACCATCTCAAATAATTTAATAAAAATAATATTAAAGAAACAGACTTTAGGCCTATGGGAAGATCAACCCAGGATGGGTGGATACTAGATTGTACAAGGAACTAGGTTGATGCAACCTGGGATCTGGATTTTGTTTAAGAAGTTACTTTTCTAACAAAAGTTACACAATCCCAAGACAAATAAAGCAATCAGTTACCAGCCAGGTGGTAACTCTTAGGGGGAAGGTGATCTAAAGCTTGGAGAAGTAGATAATTGCAGCAGTGAAGGATAGTGAATGGTGGAAAGTGATAGCATGAGAGTCTAAATGGAAGTTTTTCTTGAAACTAGGAGAATGTTCCAGAATGGCAATGAGGAAAAGAGAGAACAGCTATCCCACTTCTATGTCCAGAGGTCTGAGAAATATGGGAAAGTAGTAGTCACCATTTGAGAAGGATTCCAGGTAATATAATAGATGTTCTTAGGAGAAAATCAGGATTAAGTCAGAACCAGGTAAAGAGCTTAGAAGACATTGAAGATATAGGGGAAATGATGTTAGAGGGAGCACAGTTCACAAGACCATTCTCAATTCTGAAACGAATTTCAAATTTAGCAAGTTTGGAGAATTCCCAAAACCACTCTCATAATTCACAAAGTGCTCAGAAGTGCTCACAAAGCTCACTGAAAGCTTTTATAATCACGGTCATCATTTGTTACAGGAAAAAGATACAGATTAGAGTTATCCAGGGAAAGAAGTAGCCAGGGCACATTCCAGGAGAGTGCTGAACTCAGAACTTCCAGTTGTCCTTTACCTGTTGAGTAATAGAGAGCATTGCTCTCCCAACACTGATGTCTTATGATCTTCTCAGAGTATCGCCAACCAGGGAGCTCATAGGAGTCTTGGTGTCCAGAGTTTTTACTGGTGCTTCATCTCATAAGCATGATTCATTGCCCACATATCTGATCTTAGTTGCCAGCCCCTTAGGATAACTAGCTGATACGATGTGACCTAAGTCCCTTCCCTAAATCACTTGTTATTTATCTGACTTACCCAAGGTCAGCAGCCAAACAAAGATACCCCTGTCAGGCATTATATTCTGAGGGTTAGAGGTTACTTCCAGAAGCCAAGGGCAAAAGCTCTCTTCTTTCTTAGGCAAGTCTAAATTTTCTAGTACATAGGGGATCATACTGAAGGTTGAATTTTTACAATGTATTATAAGCATCTGTTTATGTCTGTGTTTCCTACATTGGAGGTGAGACCCTTGAGGTCAGAGTCCAATCAACATGCAATGTCTGTGTGCCAGATGAAATGAACAAAAGGGAAAATGAATCTTTCTGGGCTTGGTGTGTGTGGTTCTGCATAATATAATAATCTCAAATGCCTTGGTCTTGGAGACGTGGTTTTATTTATTCTTTTGGGGGAACATGAATGAATCTCTCAAATTTTCTTGTTTCTACAATGAGCAAGAGTTTTATTTTATCAGTAGGAAAGTCTCTGAAAGAATACTTCTCTGAAAAATTCCTGTTCTATACCTTGGGTGACAAATGCATTCAAGAATTTATTGGACTTCAGAAAGACATAGTTTTCCAAGGTAAGGGCTTGTTGCCTGAACCAATGTATATTTTCCTAGGGAAGAAAATGAATGAGGCCTTGACAGGCTTCTGATTTACCTCAGCACAAAAGAAGATTAAAACTGCTCTCAAAGGCAGATGTCATCTTATTTGTTTGACTAACATACTTACTCTAACCACTCATCTCTCTCATTACCACTGTAAAAATGAAAGAATAGCTAGGAATTGAAACATAAAATAATGTGAATAAAATGCAAGCATTGAATAGATATATCAAGCCCCCAGGCTTGAATTATGTTGATAAACACAGCACTTCAGAAGGTGAACCTTGTTGTTATTACAAATAGCTAATGAATATAAACAACATCATGCAACCAAAGTACGCAATATTTCAAGCTATTAGAAAAAAGCACTATAGTAAGAGAGAGGATCGCAATTCTTCTAGATCCTCACAGTCTAACAATAGTGTTAAATCTATGTAGTCACCTACAGCATACTATTCAGTCTTCTTCCCTTAGAACATATATAATAAGGATAAGACTATGGAAATAATTTTTCTTAGGAAAGGCCCCTTCAACTCTCATTCTAAGTTGTTTTGGACATAACTTTCACCCTGGAAGCAAGATGGACAGTTAATAGAAGTAATTAAGAACGCCACAATCATTTTTTATGTTAAGTAGGCCATGCACAATTAAATGCCAGAAACCCATGTCAACTATTTCATGAAAAAATACTTTCATGATGGCACCTGTTTCAACATGATCGTTCATTGAAATCATCTAGCCTGGCCCTCCAGAGTGTATTCTCAAGACAGTCTTGAGGTAGTTTTTTTTTCCTTATGTCTGAGATGTGATCCCTACTGAGTCACTTTGTATTATTGACTTTTAGTCATTTCACTAGGGATTATGCACTCTTAATGTATTACAGTGTTCTGGGGGCTATTGTCCCACCTACTATGATATGTGAGAATCACACATGTGTACATGGGTACTCCACAGTTCCCAATGCAATCGCTACCATAAATTTTACAACTTCATTTGTTATCAGTCTGACCAAATGAATAATTTAATTTTTACTTTAAGGCAACAATAAACTTTTAAAGACATTAAGGAGAGAAAGAGAAAGTCATTTATATTTGTTCCTGTAGTTGCCATTTTTGGTACTTTTCATTCCTTCTTGTTGATTCATGGTTCCATATGGTATCATTTCCCATTAGCTTTAACATTTCTTGTAGTGCAGCTGTGCTGGAGATAAATTTTCAGTTTTCACTTATCTGAAAAAGTCTTTAATTTACCTTCATTGTGAAGAATATTTTTCACTGTGTATAAAATTTTGGTTACTGTTTTTCCTTCCTTTTAGATCTTTAGAGAGATCATTTTAAATCATCATAGAAATGCAAATCAAAACTGCAATGAGATACCACCTCACACCAGTCAGGGTGGCTATCATTAAAAAGTCAAAAGACAGCAGGTGTTGGCAAAGCTGGGGAACACTTCTACATGTTGGTGGGAATGTAAGCTAGTTCAACCTTTGTAGAAAGCAGTGTGGCATTTTCTGAAGTAACTAAAAATTCAGCTACTATATGATCTAGCAAGCCCACTTCTGGGACTATACACAAAGAAACATAAATCACTCTATCAAAAAGACACCTGTACATATATGTTCATTGCAGCACTATTCACAATATCAAAAACATGGAACCAACACAGACGCCAATCAAAAGTGGACTAGATAAAGAAAATGTGGTACATATGCAAGATTGAATACTACACAGACATAGAGAAGAACAAAATCATGTCCTTTGCAGCAACATGGTTGCAACTGGAGACCAACATTCTAAATGAATTATACAGAAACAAAAAACTCATACCTCATGTTCTCACTTGTAATTGGGCCCTAAACATTGGGCACGTGAACACAAAGGTGGAAACAACAAGCGCTGGACACTACTAAAGGAGGGAGACGGGAGGAGAAGGAGCACACAGTCATCCATTGAGTTTTATATCCACTACCAGGGAGAGACAGGGTTCCCTAGAACCCCAAAACTTATCTGCACACATCATTTTATATTATTCTGGTCTGTATTTTTTATTAGATTCTGAATTTTTTATTTTTTAAATTTCTATTGATATATAATAATTGTACATGTTTTAGGGACATATGTGATACCTTGATACATGTATACAATGTATAATGATCAAATCAGGGTAATTGGGATGTCCACCAAATCAAATATTTATGTTTTCTTTGCACTGATTTACAGCACTTTTAGATATTTTGAAATATACAGTAAATCATTGCTAACCATAATTTCTCCACTGTAGTATCAAACACTAGAATTTATGTCATAGCTAATTGCATTGGCCTGCATTTTTCTGATGAGAACTCAGCCATCAATTGTATCTTTGCATGTTATGTGGTTTTTTTTTTGTTTTTGTTTTGAATCAGAGTCTCACTCTGTTGCCCAGGCTGGAGTGCAGTGGCATGTTCATGGCCACCGCAGCCTTGACCTGCTGGGCTCAGGCGATCCTTCCACCTCAGCTTTCCAAGTAGCTGGAACAACAACTAATTTTTTGAATTATTGAAAAGACAAGACCTTACCAAGTTGCCCAGGCTGATTCGAATCCCCGGGCTCAGGCAATCCTCTAGCCTTGGCCTCCCAAAGTGCTGGGATTATAGGCTTGAGCCACTGTGCCTGGAGATGTGTATTTTTTCTAAGACTACTTTATATGTGTTTTCTCATTATCTTTGGTTATCAGCAATTTGAAAATGATTGTCCGTATGTGATTCACTTTATTTTTTATCCTGTTCAAGGTTTCCTAAGTTTCTTAAATACGTAAATTAATACTTTCATCAGATTTTGGGAATTTCTGGCTACTGTTCATTTATTTTTATCTCCTTTCCTTCTGGAACTCCAGTCATACACTTATCAGATTTCTTGCTGTTAGTTCCTAAGTCCCTAAGACTCTGTTAACTTTATTCCAAGTCTTTTTTGCTATGTTTTTCAAACATAAATTTTACTGATCTTTCTGCAAATGCAGTGACCTATTTATTAAAGTCTCAAGTCTACTATTAAGCCAATTCAGTAAATTTTTCATTAGCAATATATGCTTATAAGTTCTAGAAAGTGAATTCTTTTTTCTTTCTTTTTTTATTATAAAGATGTGGGGTATAATTCAGGGTTAGGTATACAAACATTGATTATGAAGGTACCCTTGTTGATGAGGTAGCAACCTCCCTCCCCTAGCAGTTTCCCTCAACTGCCAATCCCACTCCCCTCCACTGACAGTTTCCCACTACTGCCAATCCCTTTCTTATAGTATTATAATTGTTCAAGGTCCGCTTATGAGTGAGAACATATGGTACTCTGTTCTTTGTTTCTGTGACAGATCACTGAGTATGATCAAAATTGAATTCTTTCGAATTTCCATTTTTCTGGTATTTTGTATCTATTTATTTTTGTGTCCATATTTTCTTTAGTGTCTTTGAACACGTTTATATCTCTTTTAAAGTTCTTGTCTGTTAGTTCCAACACCTGGGTCATTGGAATTCTGTCTCTATTGATTGCATTTTTCTCAATCTTTGTACACATTTTCCTATTGCTTCTCATTTCTAGTTTTTTTATTTTGTTTTATGCTGGACATTGTGATGGTTTATTTTATCTTTGTTATGTTGTTTTTTTGTTTTTTTTGAGTTTGAGTCTCACTCCGTCGCCCAGGCTAGAGTGCAGAGGCACACTCCTGGCCACCGCAGCCTTGACCTGCTGGGCTCAGGCGATCCTTCTGCCTCAGCCTTCTCAGTAGCCAGAACCACAGGCAAGCACTGCCACGCCCAGCTAATTTTTTAATTTACCGTAGAGACGAGGTCTCACCGTGTTGCCCAGGCTCATCTCGAATCCGCAGGCTCAGGCAATCCTCTCTCCTGGTTTCCCAAAGTACTGGGATTATAGGATTGAGCCACTGCACCCAGTCACGTTGTCTTCTTTTAAAGGATATTTAATTTTGTTCTGACAGAGAGCTAAATTAGTCTCTAATCCTTTTTTGTTTTTTTTTTCAGGCTTGGTTTTATTTTTTGTTAGGGCTAATGTTTTTTTTTTTTTTTTTGCTCTCTAGGGCATATTTCTTACTTTAATGTAGTTCCCATTGTACATATGGCCTTTCTAGAGTCCCAACTAAGTGACTGAGGTACACAGTGAAGCTGGAATCGTATGCACGTATCTCCCAGCATTGTAAGGACTGTTGCATCTCTGTTGTGGGACAGCCCCACAGCAGCCACCCTCTGTTACGCCTTGAGGTATCTCTCCCCATACATATGCAGCCAATCTTTCAGGCAAGGACATCCTATGTGGATCTGGAGAACACCATTTCCACACTGCTTTCTCGCCTCATGGAATTTATCCCATAGTTTCTAGCTGCTTTTATAGTTCCAAACTCCATTGTTTAGTGAGATGACTGGCTTCTGGTTGGGCTTCACTTTCCTAAACTGTGATCTGGAAAATACCCCCAAACAGGAAGCCAGCCAAATGTGATGATTATCCCCTCCCCCCATTTTGATATTTGCAGTTCTTTCCTGGCTGGGTTCAACACCTGAAAACAGTTGTCTCACATATTTTGTCCAATTTTATAATTTCTTTCAACAAGAGAGCAAATCTGGTACCATTTACTTACTATAGCCTGAGGCAGAATTCTGATTTTCTTTTGTGCATAGAGACATGGATTAAGAAAGACTAAACCGGGCTCAGTAGCTCAGGCTGTAATGCCGCGCTTTGGGAGGCTGAGGCGAGTGGATTGCCTGAGCCCGCAGGTTCGAGACCCACCTGGGCAACTTGGCGAGCCCTCATCTCTACAATAAATCAAAAAATCAGCCAGGCATGGTAGCGCGCACCTGTAATTCTGGCTACTCAGAAGACTGAGGCGGAAGGATCGCCGGAGCCCAGCAGGTCGAGGCTGCGGTGGCCGGGAGCGGCGACTGCACTCCAGTCTGGGCGACAGAATGAGATTTCAACTCAAAAAAAAAAAAGAAAAAGAAAAAGAAAGAAAGACTACGTTCCAAAACATTGGAGACTATGCCATGAATTGCTGGCAACATATTCAACACATAATCATTGTTCAGTGAACATAAATATAATGTATTAAATAAAACTGAAATGAAGTTCTTGGAAAAAAATGGAATTTTCTATTTCTAAGATTTCTATAAACCTATTCTTCCTTATTAGATAAATAGATATGGTAGTGGGGTTAAAAGGCATTGCTCTCAGGAGAATATATATTATATAGGATTCAATTAAGAGTGAAATCTCAAGCCGGGCTTAGCCTGTAATCCCGCACCTTTGGGAGGCTGAGGTGAGTGGATTGCCTGAGCCCGCGGGTTCAGAATCGCTTGGGCAGCGAGACCTCATCTCTACCATAAACCAAAAAATCAGCCGGGCATGGTAGCGCATGCCTGTAATTCCGGCTACTCGGAAGGCTGAGGCGGAAGGATTGCCGGAGCCCGGGAGGCGAGGCTGCGGTGGCCGGAAGCGGCCACTGTACTCCAGTCTGGGCGACAGAGTGACTCCAAAAAAGAAAAAAAGAGTGAAACTTCATTATCATCTGAAGAGTTCTTAAGTTTTTGTGTTATCAACATTTATGGCTAAAACATAAAAATTTAATTGTTTAATAAATGTCAGACTGCCCAATGCCCCAAATATCCAATATATATATAGAAAATATCATCTTTTATTCACATACAGCAAAATTTATACAAAGGTATCATGAAAGTTGTGAAAGCCAGAATACTTTCATGAGTAGATCATGCTTAAAGGGCAATTTTGTTCATAAAGGAAGAGATCCAGGAGACATATTAGTTGTTGAACTGAGTCATGAAGTCAACATGCTTTTATGGAATCAGAGGCTACTGAGGTCTTGACAACATTTCCATTGATCTAGTCTGAAACGTTATGATGGATATTTAAGTTTTGTTGAAATTTTCCTTTTATAAGCTTTATAATAGAGGCTACTTCTGTAATCCAAGCAATCCATTATGGCTATTTGGATCAAAGTGGTAGGAGGAGGCAAGGTGACAAAAAGTGGTCATATTCCAGATGTGTTTTGAAGGCAAAGCTAAGAGGATTTGCTGACAGATTGGAAACACAATGTGAGAGAAAGAAAAAAGTTGAAACAATTTCAACATCTTGCACCTGAGAAATTGAAAAAGGGGTCTCTATTATCTGCCGTGGAAAAGAATGCTGTTTTAGCAGGCTTGATTGGAGGAAAGATCAGAAATTTTGTTTGGACGTGTTGTTTTTGTGATGTTTATTAAGCAAGTTGAGATGTCAGTAGGAACTGCATACAGATAGCACCCAACTTACTATGTTTCAACCTACGAATTTTTCACTTTACAGTTTACAAAAGCAATATGCATTCAATAGAAACTACTTCGAGTACCCCTACAATCATTCTGGCTTTCACTTTCAGTACAGTATTCAATGGATTACATAAGATATTCAACCCTTTTAAAAATAAAGTCATCTTTGTATTAGATCATTTTACCCTACTGTAGGCTAATGTAAGTGTTCTGGATACATTTAAGGTAGACTAGGCTAAGATATGATGCTCAGTAGGCTTAGTGTATTAAATACATTTTTGACATGATATTTTCAACTTACAATGGATTTATCAGAATGTAACTCCATTGTAAGTAGAGAAGCATCAGTACAAGTGTTTGATGTTCAGAAGTTAGAGGTAAGGCCTGAAGATATAAATGTGTGTGTTATTAGCTTATAAATGATATTTAAAGTCATGAGACTAGATGAGATTACTAAGAAAATAAGTAATGTTAAAAGTCTGAGATGAGGAGAAACCAGAAAAAGAGACACAAAAAGAGGAAAACCAAGAAAGTGTGGGTTCCTAGAAGTTAAGTGAAAAATGTGTTTCAAGACAAATACTGCTAATGAATCAAATAAAATAGAAACAGAACTCATTTTGGATTTGGCATCCTAGAGGTCAGTTGGACCTTGACAAGATTATTTTCAGTGAAGTAGTAGAGGCAAAAACCTGATTAGTGTAGTTTAAGAGAGTAGAGAAGGAATTAAACAGAGGCATCAAGGTTTGTACTTTTAAAAGACATTTTTATAAAACAGAGCAGAGAAATAGAGAGGTAGTTTGAGTGAAAAGTAGAAACAAGAGGACTATTTTTAAGAAAGGGGAAAATAACAGCCTATTTGCATGCTAATTAGAATGATCCTTTGATCAAAGGAGGGAAAGAGAAAATGGAGGCTTGACAGAAATTTTCTTAAATAAGTGATAAAGGAATATGCAAAGCCTGAGCTTTAGCAAGGAGAATGAACAGTTTATCATAGTCACAGGAGGAAGAGTAAATGGCCACAGATGTTGGATGGGGATAGATATGTAGGAGTTAATGGAAGTCCTTTTTGAATGCTTCAATTTTTCCAGGAAGTTGATAATATAGCCTTTAGCTTATAGTAAGGATGGAGTGGAGGTACTTGGTCTTAGGAGAAAAGTGGGAAAAGTAAATGTAATGAGAAAGTAGGGTATGAGTTGTATGAGTGCCAGGCGTGTGAAAAATCCAAATGAATATGATTATTAGAAATTTAAGCCTGGCTCAGTGGCTCAGCTTGTATCCCGTGCCTTTCAGAGGTTGAGGTAAGTGGATTGCCTGAGCCCACGGGTTCGAGACCCACCTGGGCAACTTGGCTAGACCTCATCTCTACAATAAATCAAAAAATTAGCCAGGCGTGGTAAGGCACGCCTGTAGTTCCAGCTACTCGGAAGGCTGAGGCAGAAGAATCGCTGGAGCCCAGCAGGCAAGGCTGCGGTGGCTGGGAGCAGCCACTGCACTCCAGTCTGAGCAACAGAGTGAGACTCCAACTCAAAAAAAAAAAAAAAAGAAATTTAAATGTAATTTAATTTTTCTGATTGTGTGTTTTACTCCAATCACTCTTTAAAATTTTTTTACTTTAAAATTCAATTTTATTTTCTTAATTTTTGAGGAGTTTTTAACTTAAATTGACTTATTATAGAGTTGTGGGGTACAAGTGAATACTTAACCACATAAATAGGCAGTATGCAGGTGAAGTTTGGGCTTCTAGGTGGTCTTTACTCCCCCTGGTAATGAACCAGGTATGCTTTGTGTCGTCACATGCCCCCCACCCTCCTTCCCCCCTCTCTCCCCTAGCAGTGCCCAATGACTGCTTCCTACCCTTGTGCTAATGTGACTAGAGATAAGGGCCCACTTATGAGTGAGAACATGCAGTATTCAGTTCTTTGTTTCTGTGATAGTTCACTTAGTGTGATGGTCTTCAACTGCATCCAAGTTGCTGCAAAGATCATGATTTTGTTCTTCTTTATGTCTAAATGATACTCTATTGTGTATATATACCACATTTTTTTTTAGCCAGTTCACTTTTGATGTGCAGCAGGGTTGGTTCCTTGTTTGTGTTATTGTGAATAGTGTAGTAATAAACATGCATGTTCAGGTGACTTTTTAGTAGAGCAATTTATGTTTCTCCAGGTATATTCCCAAGAGATTGCTGGATCCTAAGGAATATCAAATTTTTGATCATTTAGGAATCATCACACTGTTTTTCATAGAAGTTGAGCTAGCTTACATTGTCATAAAACAACCTTATTCACAATAGCCACACACACACAATGAAATACCTTAGCATCCACCTAAATAGAGAAGTGAAAGATATTTACAATGAGAACTACAAAACGCTGCTCAAAGAAATCAAGGATGACACAAATAAATGGAAAAGCATCCCATGCTCATGGATTGGAAGAATCGATATTGTCAAGATGTCCATCCTACCCAAGGAAATCTACAGATTCAATGCAATATCCACCAGATTATCAACATCTTTTTTCACATATCTGGAAATGACAATACAGAAATTTACGCAGAAACAAAAAAGAGTACCAATATCCAATCACATTTAATTGTATGGGCAGAGGCATGGAGTGGGCAGGGAATGGGTTAAACCAGATTTAATCAAGCAAGTAAAACAAAGAGGCGGCAATGGAATTGAGGGAGTTTGAAAGGGTTGATTATACTGATTAACTATGGAATTCAAGCATTGAAAGGAGAGACAAAGAGAATGAAGGGAAATGAAAACGTAGGAGAATCAAGGGACTGTGGACTGTGGTGGGGTTGGAAGATTGTCTATATTTTTGGCATTACAGAAGATGTTTTCAGATTGTTGTACTCACACATGCATATGCTCACATTGTCAATAGCTATGACAATATGACCTGGCTTTAATGAAGAAAAGATTCCATGTAAATGACCATGCATTCTGAAAATTTATTGCTCAGAATAAGTTTACTCAACTTCAAATAACACTTGTGAAAAGTCATGGGGTCCCAGACACTTGGAGTAAGTACAGAGGATATGTAGATGAAAAAACACAGTTATTGCCTAGGTATTTCATTTTGCAGACTATAGTCTAGAGGAAATATAGACATGTAAACAGGCAGGTATACATAGCCTTCATTAGTTTAGATATATTCTGCAGAGCTCTGAACCATAATGTGATTAAGGACTTATTGCTACACTAATATGTAATATAAGTCTTTCTTATAGCTGTTCTTTCACTCAGAATGTTCACACAGTATGCTAAAGAGTCATATTCACAGAAGTCCTCTCTAGATATTGATCATTTTCTCCAAAGCACCTCACTACTCTGGCCCACTTAGTTTCTTCATGGTTGTGTTATTTTCTTTCTTCATTTTCCCTTGCTCAGCCCTTTCTGTCTAGCTGGAAGTGACTGCCCAATTCTTGCTTATAATCTAGAAGAGAATAACCCTTAGTCAATTAAGTATCATTAAAAAAAGATTATAATAAGTAATCTAAGAGCCAAATATTCAATGCTGGGGGAGTACAGAATTGAGAATAGGCACTGTACTAAATATAAGTGTAAATGTAAATGAAGCATAACATAGGGTTGGAAGACACAGCTAGAGGAATCGGAAAAGAGAAGAAAATTAGGGGTATCCAAACAGGAAAAGAGGAAGTTAAACTATCTTTATCTTTATCTTCAAAAGGTTTACAGTCTAGAAATGATTATGATTAAGGACTTATTGCTACACTAATATGTAATCATTTGGAGTAAATCAATAAGATTTTGTATTACCAATGAAATAATAAAGCATTTTATAAGGAAGATTTTAGGTCTTATAATAAATTATAACCTATAGTTGGTATAATTATTTTAGACTTTAATTATTCAGCCCTTAATTTATTTCAAATAGATAACAGCTGAAAAGATTGTGGCTTCTAGAGTAAGTTTGTGAAGTGAATATTATAAGCTTGAAAATCCCTGAAAATGCAGAGCACCAAACGGACAAAAAAACCATGTACTATTAACTATAGGGATTAGGGGTGCCACTTGTTCCACATTGGAGTAACACAGGCCCTTACTAAATTCTTTCCCTCAAACAATATCTCCAAACTCTACTTTTTATTCTGAGATCTTGAAGGTGCTACTTTTGTGTTTTAGGGAATTAATCAATCCAATTAAAAAGGCTGAAGTGTAATTGCTAAGCAATAAAACTGACACACAAAAAAACAAATCAGTGTAGCAAAAAACCCACAGATGGTTTCTAAGGGAAAAGAGAATATTTTGGAGCAATATCTAAATTAACAAAGATTTTATCACAATTCAAAGAGAGCATAAGCGTAAATCAAGAAAGTTTTTAAAATTATAATATAGATTATTATTTATGCCAATCCCATGAATTGTTGGATTAAATATTCTTAATATCTTTCTTGCATTCATCAGGCAAATTGAAGCTATATGTTTGCTTCTTAAATGTTTAACAGCAGGTCACATTCTTTCACCACAAAGCTCTCAAATAATATTTGGTAATATCAGTAAGAAAATTAACACAAGGAGTGGAATTTCTCTTCTGAATACAGTGGGAAAAGTACCTGGTACATACAACATTTTGTTAAAAACCCAAAATATAAAAAAATAAGAGATTGATTGACTTTATCTTTCTCTTGTCATTTCCTAAATATCACAAGGTATTCTGCGACCATGTAAATTACATGGTTTCATGGTACTGTCTTGGTTTCATAGTACTATGGAAAGAATATGTGACACAGGGAAGAGGTTTGTATTGTCATGACAACTCACTGGGAGAACTCCAGTAAGCCTCGATCTTTTCATCTCTAAAAAAACTTACTTGCAAAACTCTGATGTTGTTTTCCTTTTTCTCTTTTTTTTTAATCAAAAAAAATTTCACAAATGAATAAGGGAATTTGAGACCACATATTGCAAAACAATATTCCAATGGAAGATCTTGGCTTCCAGGAACAGATCAGTTTGATTTATCCAAATGATTGCTTGTATTCTTTGAGCCATTACTACATAATTTTATTTCTTATTTTAAAAACACTTATTGACATGTCAGGAAGATGGCAGTTGAGCCAGTCAGACTATGTGAGTTCTAGTGTAAGGAGTCAGTCTATGGAAAATTTTGTGTACCTGTTGGGAAGTAAGTGGGCATGTGACTGACTGATGAGGGTTCAGGAGCAAGCAACCTGTGTTCTCGTGGTACGGTAGCTGGTGCCACAGCTGTTCAACTTGGACCCTAGTGGCCCCCGGGATGCATAAGTGGAGCACCGTTATTATTTTTTAATCAACAAAACCCTTCCTGGGAATAAGGTGCTGGGAGAGATTGACCAAGTGGGGGCTTGTGAGCAAGAGGCCAAGGCACTCTTGGTGAATCAGCTGCTGTGCTTGGTCCCTAGCATTTCCTGGATCACAGAAGCCAAGTGCCATGTTTTTTTTTTTGACTTGGTGTCTCACTCAGTCACACAGACTGGAGTGCAGTGGCCGCTCCCGGCCACCGCAGCCTCGACCTGCCGGGCTCCGGCGATCCTTCCGCCTCAGCCTTCCAAGTAGCCAGAATTACAGGCGCGTGCTACCACGCCCGGCTAATTTTTTGGTTTATTGTAGAGATGAGATCTCGCCTGCCCAGGTGGGTCTCGAACCCGGGGGCTCAGGCAATTCACTCACCTCAGCCTCCCAAAGGCACAGGATTACAGGCTGAGCCACCAAGCCCGGCTGGTTCTATTATTAAGAAGACAGTCTGTCAACATGATTCTATACCTTAAAAACCCAAGCGAATCTGTCATAAACCTCCCTGCACTGATAAAGGACCTTGGTAAAGTCTCAGGATATTAAAAATCAATGTGCAAAAGATAATTGCATTTATACACACCACCAACAAACAAACAGAAACCCAAATAGAAAGCACAATCCCATTCACAATAGTTAGAAAAAAAAAATCAAATACTTTAGCATCCTCCTAACCAGTGACGTGAAAGACCTTTACAATGAAAACTACAAAACACTGCTCAAAGAAATCAAAGATGACACAAACAAATGGTACGATATTCCATGCTCATGGATTGGAAGAATCAACATTGTTAAGATGTCCATCCTACCTAAGGCAATCTAAAGATTTAATGCAATATTCATTAAATTATCAGCAGCATTCTTCTTAGACCTGG
>NW_007260004.1:88623-130407 GCF_000164805.1 Carlito syrichta | reverse complement strand
ATTGTAGAGATGAGGTCTCGCTGCCCAGGCGGGTCTCGAACCCACGGGCTCAGGCAATCCACTCACCTCAGCCTCCCAAGGCACGGGATTACAGGCTGAGACACCGAGCCTGGCCCATTTTTTTTAACTGACAGAAGTTTTTCTGCAAAGAAGCAGCAGAGAGAGATAACCAGCTCCAGACTTTGCCTTACCACAGCAGCAGGAGAGACTGCTGACCAGACACTGACCAGTGCCTGACCAGACACTGGCTGCAAGGGCTGCAGAGGGAATCCAGAGGCAGAGTCCCACCAGAAAAGATGAAAATGGGGCGGGAAAGTGCTCTGACTTGCTCACCATGGAGCAATAGACCTGATCTCTGTGACAGGCAGATTAACTACTCAGGGGTTGAACTCACCAACAACCGGTCCCAGAATATGCCAGGGATTAGGGAATGATGGAAAGAGTGAATAAGACTCAAGAAAGACAAGATAAAACACTGAAAGAACTTGTAACCAAGATTTTAGTAATAAAAAAATTTCACCCAGGAAATAAATACCAAGATCACAAACATGGAAAGTAGAATTAATCTAGCAGAAGAAAGAATCTCACAACTTGAAGACTGGAACATGGAATTAACCCAATTTGCAAAAAAAATAAAAAGAAAACTCAGAAAGAAATAACAAGGCCTACAAGATATATGTGATTATACCAAGAGGCCAAACCTATGTCTAATTGGTAACCCAAAAGAAGAAAGGGAAATGGAGAACACCTTGGAGCAAGTATTCCAGGAGGTAATGCAAGAAAACTTTGTCCATCTCACCAGAGATATGACCAGCCAAACATAAGAGATACAGAGAACTTCCACAAGACATCAAATAAAAAGACCAACCCCTAGATACATAATTTGTCTACACACATAGGCATGAAAGAAAAAATCCTAAAGACAGCAAGAGAGAAAGGTCAAACTACCTACTTGGGACAACCATTCAGAATAAGAGCAGACCTATTGGCAGAAACACTACAAGCAAGAAGGGACTGGAATTCAATATTCAAAGTCCTCAAAAATAAACAATTTCAACCAAGAATTTCCTACCCAGTCAAGCTCAGTTTCATCAGTGATGGAGAATTAAAATCTTTCCCAGACATCCAATCCCTAAGAGATTATGCAGCTTCCAGACCAGCTCTACAGGAGATACATACAAAAGTATTAATCACAGAAGAAAGAAAAAAATAGAATGATCACATACTTCCCAAGAAAACAACAGAGCACAGAATCAACAGAGAATATATCACAGCAAGAAACTTGAAAACACACACATATATTAACCCCAAAGCTAAAAGAAAACAAGCAAAGAAAAAGCTATATAAGAACCTTGTGACAGGGATAAACACATTTCAATAATCAGCCTGAATGTGAATGGACTAAATGTACCACTGAAAAGACAAAAAATGGCAAACTGGATAAGAAACCATGACCCAATTATTTGCTGCATCCAGGAAATTCATCTCACCACAAGACATGCACACATACTCAAAGTTAAAGGATGGAAAATGAGTTTCCAGGCAAATGGATCACAAAAGAAGGCAAAATCATGATCTTAATGTCAGACAATATACTCTTTAAGCTATCAAAATTTTTAAAAAGATACAGAAGGTAACTATATAATGATAAAAGGTTCAATCCATCAACAAGAAATATCCATCCTAAACATATATACACCCAACACAGGAACACCAACAGTTAAAAAGTAACTACTAAGTAAACGAAAAAAACATATTGACTTTAACACTATTATAGCAGGGGAATTGAATACCCCACTACAGCCTTAGATAGGTCACTGAGGCAAAAAGTCAAGAAGGATATCCAGAACCTAAACTAGACACTCAACCAAGTGGACTTAATAGACACCTACAGAATATTCTGCCCAACAACCACAGAATATACATTCTACTCATCACCACATGGGATGTACTCCAAGATCGATCACATCCTCAGCCATAAATCAAGCATAAACAAATTCCATATGAAATATGCTATGCATATACATATGGTTGAAATATTACCATGCATTTTCTCAGACCACAGTGGAATAAAAGTAAATATCAATACAAACAACATTTTCCCAAAGCCCACAAAGATATGGAAGCTAAACAGCATAATACTGAACAACTACTGAGTCAATACTGAAACCAAAACAGAAATTAAAAGATTCCTAAAAACAAATGAAAATGAAGAAGCATCTTACCAAAACCTATGGGATGCCATGAAGGCAGTTCTAAGAGAGAAATTTATATCTCTACCAACAAACGTTAAAAAAAAAAAAAAAATGGAAAGACCACAAGCTGACAGCCTAACAAATATCCTAAGGGAGTTGAAAAGAATGGACCACCAAAACCATAATTTTAGCAGAAGAATCCAGATCACCAAAATAAGAGCCCAAATATGAGACATAGAAGACAAAAATATCATAGAAAACATCAACAACACAAAAAGCTAGTCCTTTGAAAGAATTAATAAGATTGATGGACCCCTAGTCAGAATGACCAAGAAAGAGAGAGAAAAAGTCCAAATAAACACAATCAGAAATACAAAATATCAAATCACAACTGACCCCAAAGAAATACAAAAGATTAACAGAGATTACTATGCACATCTATATGGAAACAAACTTGATAACCTAAATGAAATGGAGGACTTTCTGACACCACACAACCTCCCAGGGTTGAAATAAGAAGACAACGAGACGCTAAATAGACCAATAACTACCCAGGAAAATGACTCTGTCATAAGAAAACTACCTACAAAAAAAATGTCCTGGACTGGAAGACTTCTAGCAGAATTCTACAAAACATACAAGGAGGAGCTGATACCAATCCTACTGAAAGTATTCCAGACAATTGAGAAAGATAGAATTCTCCCTCAAATTACCTTATAAAGCTAATGTCACATCAAACCGGGTAAAGGTGTAACAACAACAACAAAAGAACTATAGTTCAACATCTCTTATGAACATAGAGGCAGAAATCCTCAACAAGAATCTAGAAAATCAGATCCCAAAACACATCTCAAAAATCATCCGCCATGACCAAGTAGGCTTTATTCCCAGGATGCAGGACTGGTTCAACATCTGCAAGACCATAAATGTAATTAAATACATCAACAGATGCAAAAACAAGAACCACATGATTATATCATTAGATGCAGAAAAAAGTTTTGAAAAAATCCAGCTTCCTTCTTGATAAAAACCCTTAAACACCTAGGTATAGAAGGAATATACCTCAAAATAGTAAGCGCCATCTATGATAAACCCACAGCTAGCACATTGCTAAATGGATGGAAACTGGAAACATTTCCCCTGGAAACTGGAACAAGACAAGGCTGCCCACTCTCAACCCTCTTGCTCAACATTGCTTTGGAAGTCCTAAACTAGAGCAATTAGACAAGAGAAGGAAATCAGGGGTATCCAAATAAGAAAAGAAGTTAAGTTAAGTTTGCTGACGATATGATCCTATACCTTGAAAATCCAAAAGAATCTGTCAAAAACCCGCTTGCATTGATAAAGGACTTTGGCAAAGTCTCGGGGTACAAAATAAATGTGCTAAAGACAGTTGCATTCTTATACACCAAAACAAGGAGGAGAAGAACCAAATAAAAAGCACAATACCATTCACAATAGCCACACAAAAAATGTAATACCTCAGCATCTTCTTAGCCAGAGAAGTGAAAGATCTTTACAATGAGAACTACAAAACACTGTTCAAAGAAAACACAGATGATACAAACAAATAGAAAAATGTTCCATGCTCATGGATTAGAAGAATCAACGTTGTTAAGATGTCCACCCTACCAAGGCAATCTACAGATTCAATGCAATATCCATTAAGTTACCATCATCATTCTTCTCAGACCTGGAAACGACAATACAGAAACTCATATGGAAACATAAATGATCATGAATAGCCAAAACAATCCTTAGCAAAAGAATGAAAGCAGGAGGTATCACACTTCCAAACTTCAAACTTTTCTATAAGGCTGCAATAATCAAAACAGCCTTGTATTGGTACAATAACAGACATACAGACCAATGAACAGGATAGAGATTCCAGAAGCAAAGCTTCAATTTTTCAACCAATTCATCTTTGACAAAGCCTCCAACAACAACCACTGGGAAGAGGAGAAGCTATTCAGTAAATGGCGCTGGGAAAACTGGCATGACCACATGCAGAAGATTAAAACAAGACCCCTACCTATCACCATATGCAAAAACCACCTCTAAATTGTTCAAAGACCTAAACGTAAAACCTCAAACTGTAAGAATCTTAGAAAATGCAGTAGACACCCTTATGGAAATTGGAACTGGCAACCTATTCCTGATTAAATCCCAAGTGCTCATACCATAAGAGATAAGATAGATAAGTGGCACCTCATCAAACTCACAAGCTTCTGCAAAGCAAAAGAAGTCATCAAGAGAGTGGAGAGACAGCCCACAGAATGGGAAAAAAATAATTTCCAACTGTATACCTGACAAAGGACTGCCAGCTAGGATCTACAAGGAACTCAAATGTGCTAAAAGGAAAAAAATCAAATAGCCCCATTAAAAACTGGGCAAAGGACATGAATAGACACTTTTCAGAAGAAGATATATGGGCAGCCAAAAGACACATGAAAAGTGCTCAGCCTCACTAATTATCAGAGAAATGCAAATCACATTGGGATATTACCTAACCCCAGTAAGAATGGCCAACAATAAAACAAACAACAAGATATGCTGGCGAGAAAGCGGAGAAAAAGGAATGCTTCTGCACTGCTGGTGGGAATGAAAACTAGTGCAACCTTTTTGGAAGACAATGTGGTAAAGAAAAAAACAAACTAGAAATTGACCTTCCATATGACCCAGCAATCCCCCTATTGGGAATATACCTGGAGGAACTCAAATCATTATACCGAACAGATACCTGCACACACATATTTGTTGCAGTTCTATTCACAATAACAAAAACATGGAACCAACCATGCTGCTCATAGAAGCTGGACTGGATTTAAAAAGTGGTACATATAAGCAATGGAATATTATGCAACCATAAAGAAGGACAAACATATGAACTTCGCAGCAACTTGGATGGATTTGGAGTCAATCATACTCAGTGACCTATCACAGAAACAACGAACAGAGTACCATATTTCTCACTCATAAGCAGACCATGAACAAAGATCATAATATCATAAGGGATTGGTAGTAGTGGGTAACTGCCAGGGGAGGAGAGGTGGGATTGGCAGTTGTGGGAAACTGCTAGGGGAGAGAAGGGCACACCATATTAACAAGGGTACCTGCATAATGAACATTTGTACACCTAACCCTGAATTGTATCCCACTTTTTTTTTTTTTTTTGAGGGGGAGTCTCACTCTGTCGCCCAGACTGGAGGGCAGGGGCCGCTCCTGGCCACCGCAGCCTCGACCTGCTGGGCTCCGGCAATCCTTCCACCTCAGCCTTCCAAGTAGCCGGAATTACAGGCATGCGCTACCACGCCCGGCTAATTTTTTTATTTATTATAGAGATGAGGTCTCACTACCCAGGTGAGTCTCGAACCCGTGGGCTCAGGCAATCCACTCACCTCAGCCTCCCAAAGGCGAGGGATTACAGGCTGAGCCACCGAGCCCAGCTCCACTTCTTTAAAATAAAAAAATTTTTAAATTTTTTAAAAAGTAAATGAGTTAATTCATATAATGTTTTAAATAACACCTGGAATACTGTAATCACTGAATAAATATGAACTTCTCATACATAGTAAATAAAATAATAAAAAACACTTATTAAGCCATTACTAATACCTGTTTCTACAAAAAAATACTTTTATTCTTAATTTTATTTATTAATTAGGTTCATTTATTAATTAGCTTAGGGAGGTTGATGCTTTTATGGAGAGTCAAGATTTAAATATTTTAAGCTTAGAAAATAACATAGGACAATAAATGATAAAACAGATTCACTGGTATTTTTTTAAATTAAAAAAATACAAAAATAGTTCAGAAATTGGTGAGAAGTGTGATCTATAGTTTTCAAGGAAACTAGGCTTCCTGTAGAAAACAGAATTTCACTAATTCAGTCAATCAGTTTACTAGTCACCAGGTTATAGGAAGTATTAAAATAATCAATTTAAAGAGATGATTTCATGTTTCATTTTGAACATAGAAGTACTTTGGGGTATTCAAGAACAGCAGTCTAGTAGACAGATTGATCAGGTAGATCTGTAGTTCAGAAGAAAGGAAGTATATATTTGTCAGTAGAGTACCAAACTCTCAGGGTCTTCTTGATGACTACTATTTTTTATGTGCAACTGAAAACAATAGCTTTTGCTGAAATTAAAGAAGAAGACATGGGGAAGAAGCACAGGGAGAATGCCAGAGACTCAGCATAAGTTTCTGAAGTCCAATAAATCCAGTATGGAATACAATTATGGAAAGTCATGCATCAGTCTAAGTTTGGATACTATGTATTTGTGATGAATCAATCCACCTTCTTGTATGTCTTGTTTTCCAGGAGTCATCTGTCTAGGAATAAAAGTAGAAAAGGTAGAAAGTTGAACTGAACCAGGTTTATAGCATCACCATATGAAAGAAAAGGAATAGGTGTTTGTGAGTAGATCAAATGAAATATTAAAATTTTGGATGATGAAATCTTGATTTTTTTTCATATCAAGAAGTGAAGCAAATAGAGAACTAATTAATTGGGTGGGTAAAGGGGGATTAAAAGACAGGAAGTGTCAATGAGGTCAAAGAACAGGTGTAGTATAAGAACATGAAAAAATGGAAGAATACAAGGTTATTGACAGAGGAAAGATGTTTATGACTTCAAAGTTGGCAGAGACTTGGAAAGGGCAATGTCTACAGTGCGGTTTTGAATGATTGGAGTTGAGTACAAGCAAAAATAATTGGCAAAATTGTAGAGTGGTTCATTCGGGGGTCAATAAAAGTGTAGGTGAGTGGGGCAAAGATGAAGATTTAGCTAAGTGCCCAAGTCGTTAGTGGTAACAGATGAGTGGTTAGGTAAGGCTTTGAGTTGGATCTTGAAGATGAAGTCCTGTTTAAGATGATTCTTGAGCAGATCAAGAGAGCAAGGACAAATAACTCCAGGAATGAAGAACTTCAAAAACAATGGCACCTTCATCAGAGAAGTACATATACAGAAAATAAAGTGGACATGTCTTAAATTTACACTGACTAGTTATAGTGAAACAGTTTGCAGGACAGAGCAGAAAATCTTGACTGAAATAGAGTCTGCATTATTTGCCTAGTTTATGTATTTGTCCAAACTTAGTCCCTTAGTACCATAGTTAAGTAAGAAATTAAATCTGTATTTGATCTTTTCAGACAGTTTTTGATATTAAACTTTGACTGCAGAGGAATACAAACTTTGAAAATTTCTAAGTTAGAATCTATTTAATATGATAGGATTGCATACCCATTTCAATTCAATCACACAGCATATTATCTCTCTAGAAATTATATACACTTCTCTAACTTGACATCTAAAAGTTTAATTTATCATTTGTGGATGAATAAGAAAGTACATGTTTTTAATTTTTATTCAGAGAAATTATAAACCAATTCCTTTCAAGTCAGGATGGTGGAGTAGACATGACATGTGTTTTTCTTGGCCATTCCCTTTATACTGGGAAGGCTTTGATCTGCTTAGCTTTTCTTTTCTTTTACTTTACGTAAGCATTGCAAAATGAGCAAAAAAGAGAATTTTTTTACTTGCCTATTAAATTACAATCAATTTAGCAATTTGGAAACACTATTAGCAAATTTTGAAAGCCACTTTTCAAAGTGACAGAAATACATACAGCATTGTACATGCTATAAAAATGTTGATTTATTTTCCATGTTCTCTATTTACCTCAATTTGTTTCTGATTCACTAAACAAACATTCCGTTTTGTTCTTGTGCATAATTTTTGTCTTTCCTTTTATTTTATATAATAAAACTTATAGGCCACCAGAAATAGTTTCTTAAATCCAGAGAAAAAATATTTTTCTGAGATTTAAAGCATAATGAAAGAAAAGGAATTGCCCTGTGAATGCCAGGGAAAAAAGTGAGAATGAACATTAAGTAAATTTAAACCTCTTGTGACTCTTCATTAACAAGTGTTTTATATAACAAGTTAAAAATAACTGGCACTTTGGTCACCTTCAATCAGCAGACACAAAATATGTGAGATTACAAAATCACGAATCAGCTAGTGGGAAAGGATGCTGAAACAAAGCACTTGGGCCCAGTCATTGTAGGCAGTGTTTATAGATAGTTTTGTTAAAACATATTTTGTTTCCAAAAATGTGAGGGAATCAGCACAAACACCAGCAGCACAATTTTGCTATCTAAAACCCCTGACCACCCAATATACAGTGTGTATATCTCACTTCCCCTGGTTAGTTGATGCTTATTTTCTTTAACCCCGAGACTACAAGTTTCTGATCCAGAACTCTTCTGAAAAAGAGTATTGAAAAGGTTCCTGCATCTACTTTTGTTTTATTTCTTTAAATTTCATTCTTTTTACCTGTACATCTTGGTTGTTTTTACACCTTCAGGTGTGAATGACTGAGAAGTCCTAGTAATCCTCATCCACCCCACTAACTGGTAATGCTATTGCAGATTTACCACAAAAACGTTCTCGATAATTTTGCCACCAAAATGTTATCCAAAGTTTATTTCAAAGTGATCTTTTTGCAATTCATTCTCTTCTCCTTCATTCCATTTGGGTTATCAAGATAATTTTCCTGCAAGTTTCTCCCAATTCCAGTCTGTCTTTGCTCCAATTCAGACTACACCACTGCCAGATTAATCTTTCAAAAGGAGGTGCCTCCTTGGGTAACTTGTCTGCTCTAAACCTATCTACAGCTCAAGATGACTAAAGAGGGTGGAAAGCCATTTTATTTTTACCAACGTTCTCCACAATAACTCCTCTGACCCCATGCCTGATCTCTAGTCCAACCAAGATGCCACACACATCACCACATCCCTCTCCTCTATGACTTTGTTTGCCCTGTTTCCTCTGCC
Source organism: Carlito syrichta (assembly GCF_000164805.1). Classification (NCBI taxonomy): domain Eukaryota; kingdom Metazoa; phylum Chordata; class Mammalia; order Primates; family Tarsiidae; genus Carlito; species Carlito syrichta. Next base: position 121,372 of record NW_007260004.1, on the reverse strand, counting down.
TGGAACATCTACGGCGGATCTCCAATTGCCAAGGTCCACTTATATGTCAATGTTATCTTTGAATGCTACCATTCCATGAAAATGTTTCTATTTCCTAGATAGCAATATTCTCTCAGTTCTATAATATTTTACTCAAACATCTGTTGTAACATATATTGTTTTTTGATTCATGTGTACAAATAATCTTTTTCCCTGCTAATATAGTTTAGATGTTGTCCTCTTCAAGTCTTGTGTTGAAATGTGATTACCAGTGTTGGAGGCTAGGTCACTGGGGCGAATTCCTCATGCAAGGTTTGGTGCCATCCTCACTGTAATGAGTGACTTCTCACTCGCCTAGTTCCCCCGAGAACTAATTGTTTAAAAGAAACTGGCACCACTTCCTCCCTCTCTTGCTCCCACTCTCACCATGTGACATGCTAGTGCCTCTTGCCTTCTACCATGTGTAAAAGCTTTCTGAGGCCTCAGCAGAAGCCAAGCTGATGCCAGTGCCATGCAGAACCAAGAGCCAAATAAACCTTTTTTGTTTATAAATCACCCAGCCTCATGTATTTCTTCATACCAACACAAAATGGACTAATACCCTGGCTGATTGTGAAATCATAAGGACAAAATTCATGTTTGATTTGTCGTAATGCATTATAAAGAGTCTTACATATAGTTAATGTTTAGTAAAATTGTTGAATAAAATGATGAGAACATGATAGAAAATGCTCACTCCCTTGCAGGTCTCAGATCTTGTCTTGGTCTTCATTCTTTTTACTTCTTTCTTCTTCTTTTCTTTTTTTATATAAAGATGTGGGGTACAATTCAGGGTCAGATTTACAATCTAATCATCGCACAGTGGTCATTGTACAGGTAAAGTTTAGGCCTCCCTTTGGTTCTTAGTTTGCCTGGTTTGAGATCAGGTACCCTTATTGATGTTATGTGCCATCACCTTCCCTGGGAGTTCCCCTCTGTCAATCCCTTTATATAGTATTATCATAAATTTTCGGGGTTCACTTATGATTGAGAACATGTGGTACTCAATTCTTTGATTTTATAATAGATCACTGAGTATTATAGACTCTAAATCCATTCAAGTTGCTGCAAAGTCCATATGTTTGTCCTTCTTTATGGTTGTATAATATTCTGTTGTATATAGGGACCACATTTTTTTACCCGTCCAGTTTTGATGGGCAGCACAATTGAATCCATGTTTTTGCTATTGTGAATAGTGCTGCAATAAGCATGTGTGTGCAGATATCTTTTTCATTGAGTAATTTGAGTTCCTTTGGGTATATTTCCAGTAAGGGGATTGCTGGATCGTATGGAAGGTCAATCTCTAGTTCTTTTAGGAATTGTCACACTGTTTTTCATAGAGGTTGAACTAGTTTGCATTCTTACCAACAGTGTGGAAGTGTTCCCTTATCTCCATATCCTCGCCAGTATCTGCTGTTTTTGTTTTATTAATGATGGCCATTCTTACTGGGGTTAGTTGGTATCTCAATGTGGTTTTGATTTGCGTGTCTCTGATGATCAGTGAGGCTGACCACTTTTTCATGTGTCTGTTGGCTACCTATATGTCTTCTTTTGAAAAGTGTCTATTTATGTCTTTTGCCCACTTTTTAATAGGGATTTTTTTTTTCCTTTCAGCATATTTGAGTTTCTTTTAGACCCTAAATGTTAGGACTTTGTCAGATATACAGTCAGCAAATATTTTTCCCATTGTGCAGGCTGTCTCTCCACTCTCTTGATGGTTTCTTTTGCTTTTCAGTTTAATTAGGTCCCACTTGTCGATCTTATCTCTTATGACATGGACATCTGGGTTTTGATCAGGAATCGGTCACCTACTCTGATTCCCATTAGGGTGTCTCTTGCATTTTTAAGATTCTTATTGCGTGAAATTTTACATTTAAAATTTTGATCTATTTAGAGTTGGTTTTTGTGTATGGTGATAGGTAGGGGTCCTGTTTCAATCTTCTGCATGTGGTCAACCAGTTTTCCCAGCATCATTTACTGAATAGGTTCTCCTCTCCCCATGACTGATGGTGGAGGCTTTATCAAAGATGAGTTGGTTGAGAAATTGAGGTTTTGCTTCTGAAATCTCTATCCTGTTCCACTGGTCTGTGCCTGTTCTTATAGCAATAACAAGTTGTTTTGATTGTTGTAGCCATATAGTAAAGTTTAAAGTCTGGAAGTGTGATACCTCTCGCTTTGTTTCTTCTGTTGAGTATTGTTTTGGCAATTCATGGTTGTTTATGTTTCCAGATGAATTTCTGTGTTGACATTTCCAGGTCGTAGAAGAATGATGTTGATAATTTAAAGGATATTGCATTGAATCTGTAGATTGCCTTGGGTATGATGGACATCTTAACGATGTTGATTCTTCCTATCCATGAGCATGGAATATTTTTTCATTTGTTTGTGTCTCCTTGAATTTCTTTGAGTAGTGTTTTGTAGTTTTTGCTGCAAAGGTCTTTCACTTCCCTGATTAGGAAGATGCTGAGGCATTTCATTTTTTTGTGGTTATTGTGAACGGGATTGTGCTTTTTATTTGGTTCTCTGCCTGTTTGTTGTTGGTGTATAAGAATGTGACTGAGGCCAGACTCGATGACTCAGCCTATAATCCCAGAACTTTGAAAGGCCGAAGTGAGTGGATTGCCTGAGCCTGTAGGTTTGAGACTAGCCTGGGCAACTTGGCGAAACCTTGTCTCTACAATAAATAAAAAATTAGTCAGGCATGTTAGCCAGTGCCTGTAGTTTTGGCTACTAGAAGGCTAAGGTGGAAAGATCTCTGGAGCGCAGCAGATCAACGCTGGGGTGGCTGTGAGTGTGCCAGCCTGGATGATGGAGTGAGACTCCAGTTCAAAAAAAAAGAGAATGTGACAGTCTTTTGCACGTTTATTTTGTACCCCGAGACTGTGCCAAAGTACTTTATCAGTGCAAGGATGTTTTTGACAAATTCTCTTGGATTTTCAAGTTATAGGATCATGTCACCAGCAAAGAGGGATAACATAACTTCCTCTTTTCCTATTTGAATATCCCTGATTTCCCTCTCTTGTCTTATTGCTCTAGCTAGGAATTCCAGCACAATGTTGAACAAGAGGGGTGAGAGTGGGCAGCCTTGTATTGTTCCAGTTTTCAGGGGAAATGCTTCCTGTTTCTGTCCGTTTAGTAATATCCTAGGTGTGGGTTTATTGTAGATGGCACTTACTATTTTTTGATATGTTCCCTCTAAGCCTAGGTGTTTGAGCATTTTTATCAAGAAAGGATGCTGGATGTTATCAAAATTTTTTCTGCATCTAATGATATAATCCTGTGGTTCTTGTTTTTACATCTGTTGATGCATTTGATTACATTTATGGTCTTGTGGATGTTGAACCAGCCCTGCTGGTCATGGTGGATGATTTTTGAGATGTGTTGTTGGATCCAATTTTCTGGAATCTTGTTGAGAATTTTAGTATCTATGTTCAACAGGGATATTGGCCTGGAGTTCTCTTTTTTTGTTGGATTTTTACCCAGTTTGGGTATAAGTGTGATGTTAGCTTCATAAAATAATTTGAGGAGAATTCTGTCTTTTTTAATTGCCTTGAATACTTTCTATAGGGTTGGTATCAGCTCCTCCTTGTATGTTCTATAGAATCCCACTGGCAAGCTGTCTGTTCTGGGACTTTTTTTTTTTTTGTCAGTAACTTTCTTATGACAGAGTCAATTTCCAAAGGTAGTTATTGGTCTGTTTAGTGTCTCAATGTCTTCTTGTGTCAACCTTAGGAAGGAGGTTGTGTGATATAAGAAAGTCCTCCATTTCATTTAGGTTATGGAGTTTGTTTCCATACAGATGTGCATAGTAATCTCTGATAATATTTTGCATTTATTCAGCTCAGTTGTGATTTGATCTTTTGCTTTTCTGATTGTGTTTATGTGGGCTTTTGTTCATTTTTTTCTACAATACTTTTGTCTTCTATGTCTTGTATTTGGGCTTTTACTTTGGTGATCTGGGTTCTTCTGCAAAGTTAGGATTTTGGTGGTCTTCTCCTTCTAGTTCCCTTGGGTGATTCGTTAGGCTGTTGACTTGTGATCTTTCCATTTTCTTTATGTGTGTTTGTAGATATATAAATTCTCCTCTTAGAGCTGTTTTCATGGCATCCCAGAGATTTTGGTAAGATGTTTATTCATTTTCATATGTTTCCAGAAATCTCTTAATTTCTGTTTTGATTTTTGTGTTGACCCAGCAGTCATTCAGCATCATACTGTTTAGTGTTCATGTCTTCATGGGTTTGGGGGGAATTTTGTTGGTGTTGATATTTATTTTTATTCCACTGTGGTCTGAGGAGGTGCATGGCAGTATTTTAATCTTATGGAATTTATTTATACATGATTTATGACCAATGATTTGATCAATTATGGAGTACATTCCATGTGGTGATGAGTAGAATATACATTCTGGGATTTTTAGGTGAAGTGTTCTGTGGGTATCTGTTAAGTCCATTTGATCAAGCCTCAAGTTGAAGTTTTGGATCTCTTTGTTGATTTTTTTGCCTTGATGATCTATCAAGGGTTGTTAATGGGATATTTAAGTCCACAGCTATAATATTATTAGAGTCAATAAACTTTTTAAGTTTACTTAGTAGTTGCTTTATAAATGCTGGTGCTCTTGTGTTGAGTGCATATAAGTATTGGATATTTTTGTTGACGAATTGAACCTTTTATCACTGTGTAGTGTCCTTCCTATTCTTTTTAAGTTTTTTTTTTTTTTTTTGGTGATAGTTTAAAGGTTGTTTTTCTGATATTAAGATCAGGACTCCTGCCTTCTTTTGTGATCCATTCACGTGAAAATTCATTTTCCAACCTGTAACTTTGAGTCTGTGTGAGTCCCTTGTGGTGAGATGAGTTTCCTGGATGCAGAAAATTATTGGGCCATGTTTTTATTCAGTTTGCCATTCTATGTCTTCAGTGGTGCATTTAGTCCATTCATGTTCAGGCTGATTATTGAAATGTGAGTTTTTATCCCTGTCATGAGGTTCTTATAAAGTTTTTTTTTTTTTAGTTAGTCAGTTTGTTTTTTAAATTTGGGGTGGACATGTTTTCAAGTTTGTAGCCATGATATATTTTCTGTCAATTCTGTGATCTCCTATTCTCTTGAGAAGTGCATGGTCATTTTTTTTTTCCCCCTTTCTTCTATGCTTAATACCTTTTTAAGTGTTTCTTATGGAGCTGGTCTGGAAGTTGTATAATCTCTTAGGCATTGGATGTCTGGGAAGGATTTTATTACTCCATTACTAATGAAGCTGAGCTTGGCTAGTGAGTAAATTCTTGGTTGAAATTGCTTGTCTTTGAAGACTTTGAAAACTAGAATCCTGTCCCTTCAAGCTTGTAGGTTTCTGCTGATAGATCTGCTATTATTCTGATTGGTGTTCCTGATAGGTAGTCTGACCTTTCTCTCTTGCAGCCTTTAGGACTTTTTTCTTTTGTACTTACTTTGTGTAGGTGAATTACTATGTGTGTAGGGGCTGGTCTTCTCATGATGTCTTGCAGGAATTCTTGGTACCTCTTGTGTTGGAATGGTCACTTCTCTGTTGAGATGGGGAAAGTTTTTTTGGATACCTCCTGGAATACTTGCTCCAAGGTGTTCTGCGTTTCCCTTTCTTCTTCTGGGATACCAGTCAGGTATAGGTTCAGCATCTTGATATAATCGTGCATCTCTTGGAGGCTTTGTTCTTTCTTTCTGAGTTTTCTTCCTCTGCTTTTTACAGATTGGGTTAATTCCATGTTTTGAGATTCTTTCTTCAGCTTGATTAATTCTACTTTCCATGGTTGTCATCTTGTTATTTATTTCCTAGATAAAGTTTTTATGGTCAAAATCTCTTTTTCAAGTTCTTTCAGTGTTACATCTTGTCTTTCTTGAGCCTAATTCACTCTTTTCATTCATTCCCTAGTCCCTGTGGTGTTCTGGTGCCAGTAGTTGGTGACTTCCATTGTTTGGGCTCTATGGTCTGATATTTCAGGCGTTTTCTCTTTGTTACACTTGAAATTAACAGTGTTCTTCTGTTGATTTTTCATTTGTGATAGATCTCTTTCTTTTCTTTTTGGTTTTGCTATTCAGTGGATGGTGCTTTCACTTCTGATGCTTTCTTAGTCCTCTATTCTTCCCTGATCAGGGTTCTGAATTTGTTCTATTTCAAAATAGGGCTGTGGGTGGGAAGCTTTACTGTCTCTTATAATTTTAGGAGTCAAATAAGGTGAAGGATGGGTAGGATTCCGAAATTACTTGCAAATTGCAATGTCCACTGACTGGAGTATGGGTTCCCTGAGACCCACTACCCACCACCACTCTATGTGATGATGCAATGGGTATGTGTGTGTACCCCCTGAGTCCAAGATATAGTAACAGCAATGAGGAGACCAGAGAAAAGTAGAATGAAATAGGATGAACACAAAAAGGCATAGAAAAATAAAAATAAAAACTAAAGCAAAAAACAATTGCATGCACACACACCCCCTCCACATAACAAACTGGAAAAGAAAAAAAGACCAAGAAAACTGAACACGCACTCACACACACATACATACACACAACCAACACAAAATGAAAGAAGAAAAATAAACAAGAAACAAAAAATGGGTAATGCAAAGCAAACCCCTACACACACATTAAACTAAAAAAAGAGAATAAAAAACCTGAAAGATTAACATTCAGTCATTTATGTACACACATAAACAGAAAACTAAAAAAGGAATAAGAAAGAAAGAAGAAAGGGAAAAGAAAAAATAAGGTGGTGAGAATGCAAATCAAATCTTCACATACACTTTCACACACAAAGAAAAAGACAAGAACATTTTGTTTTTAAAGAAACCTGCCCTCTCGTGGCAAGGTTCTGTAATCGTTCCCCTCAGCTTCTCACAGGCAAGCCCTTCTGTTGTCTCCCGTGGTACTGTGACCACATTCACAATCTCCCCAGTGTGCAGCCCAGAGAAGGAGGTGAGGGTGGCGGGGGTGGGTGGGGCTTCAGTCCTCCTTTTCCACTCTCATGTGGTCAGGGAGTCCCCTCTGGTGGGGAGGTGCAGGATTGTCTCTTCCCCAGGTACTGGCAGTGGGGGTGGAAGGGTTGTGTCTTCCAGTCAGGTTTATCCTGCAGTTGAGTCCTCCAATCATGGCTGACATTTAGGCTCCACCTGGATTTGTCTGTCTCTGTCAGGAGTGTGGGTCTGATGTTCACAGGATTGCTGGGGAGATGGGGGTTGGGTCAGCCTCAAACTCACTGCTGATTTTTTCAGGAGTCTTCCTAGTCCTTTTCTGGACATACCCTCTGCCGTATGGCTGAATCAGGGTAAGGGGATGAGTACCTGAGACTCAGCACTCGTCCTGTCCCTCTGAAGTTTGTGCTTTTGGGATATTTCCCCTGGGTCACAATCAACCCCTGAATAGTTAACACATTGATCACAGAGATTGGGTCTGTTACTTTATCGTGAGCAAGCCGGAGAATGTCCCTGTTCAGTTTTCCAGATGGTGTCAGGATGCCTATTTCATCTTCTTCAGTGAGGTTCTGACTCTGGCTCCCTCATTGTGCTGCAGCCTTTGCTGCCAGTGTACAGCCAGGCACTGCAGTGATGAGGAAGAACCTGGAGCCGGCAGTCACTCTCAGCAGCTTCTTCCTAGGAAGGATGTTGCTGATTTTTTTTAATGGCACTCAGCTTCTGCCCCCTGGGAAGTGCTAGGGTCCAAGCAGAGTAGCTGTGGCACCAGCTGTTTCACCAGGAGAGCCCTGGTCACTTGATTCCAAGTTCCCACTCAATCCGCTACTCACACATCCACTTACTCAGACAAATATGCAAAATTGTCTATACACTCACTCACTCTCACAGGGACTCACATAGTCTGACTGCCTGTGCTGCTATCTTCCTGTAGCCACCTACTTCTGCTTTCTAATTTGTCATTCATAAGCACTCATTTCTGGTTTTTCTTTTCTCTGAGTTCTGTAACCTTCTCAGTTTTTTTCCTGAAGAAAACGTCAGAGCCTTGGACAGAGTCTCCAGAATTAGGGTTTTAAAACTAAAATTTATGCAAATGTATGTGAATGTACACACCTGCGTGTATGTCTGTGTGTGTTTGTGAGTGTGTGTGTGTTTGTGCACTCATGTATTCATCAAACTGTCTTGTTCCAGAGCTGTCAACAAGGTCTGGGATTTCACAGATTTAGAACCAATACTCTAAAGACACTTCAAGTTCCCAGTGCGAAACAGACATGCCTTTTCAGGAAAAGCAGATTCTATGTGAACACTACCCCCACACATATCTGAAAAAGTGTCAGAATTTGGATACATCCAGGAAATGAGCATTTCCCTGACTGGAAATCCAATAAAAATAACATAATATGAAACTTTTGTGTGAGACAGATTACAATGGAAATAATTTAAATAGTCACATAGTAATAACACAGCTGCTAACAGCAACAAATTAAACTTTTTATTTTTGTTTACCACATAAATCACCTTATTTAGTGTATTAGAGTTCTCCAGAGAAACAGAGCCAATAGGTGTGTGTGTGTGTGTGTGTGTGTGTGTGTGTGTGTGTGTACACATGCATATATTGTAAGAAATTGGCTTATGTGATTATGGAGATTGAGAAGTTTCAAGATGTGCAGTTGACAAACTGAAGAACAGAAGGGTTGAAGGTGTTATTCCCATCTGAGTCCAAAGGCCTGAGAACCAGGAGAGTCAAGAGTGTATGTTCTAGCACGAAACATGGCAGGCTGAAGAACTGAAAGGAGTCAATGTTTCAGTTCAAGTACAAAGGCAACAAAAGACTGATGTTCCAGCTGGGTCACAATCAGAGACAGAGGAATTTTCTCTTAAGCTTTTGTTCTGTCAGGACTTCAGTTGATTGAATGAGGTTCACTCACATTAGGAAGGGCAATCTGCTTTTTTTTTGAGTTGGAGTCTCACTATGTTGCCAAGGCTAGAATGCAATGGCACAGTCACAGCCACTGCAGCCTCAACCTGCTGGGCTTAGGCAATCTTTCCACCTCAGCCTTCCAAGTAGCTGGATCTACAGGCACGCACTACCATGCCTGGCTTATGTTTTGATTTATTGTAGAAACAAGTTCTCGCCATGTTGCCCAGGCTGGTCTCAAACCTCTGGGCTCAGGCAATCCTCTTGCCTTGGCCTCCCTAAATTCTGGGATTACAAACTGAGCCACCGCACCTGTAATCTGCTTTAATCAGTCTACAGACTCAACTGTTAATCTCACCAAGAAACACCCTCATAGACATAATCAAAATAATGTTTGACCAAATGTCTGGACACTCAATAGCCCAGTCAAATTGACACATAAAATACTCATCATACATAAGAAGGACACATGAGTATTGTGTTTAGTATCAAAATCATTACTCAAAGGTCACATGGATAATTGTACTTTTGCTAACTTGGAAACTAATTATTACATTTTTAAATTAATATAAAAAATATTCTGCCAAATAGAATCTTAATGTTCCTTCAAGACCACTACTGATGGAAAGGATATGAACTTTGATGCTCAATAAATCTAGGCTCAAAACCCTGACTCTGTCCAATCTTAATAACCATGTAACCTTAGGTGTTTTATTTAGTATCTGTAAGCCCAAACTTATTTGTAAATTGGGATGGTAATAAGCCCTCTATAGGATTGATAAACAAGAAAGCATATATGTTCTTTGTGCATAGGGAGTATAAAATGAATATAACTTCCTCCCCCTCCCAACAGTTCCCACTCTCTGTCCAATGCTAGATATATTCTCAGGCGTACATCTTAAAGTTTGGAGCAAATTTAAATGTCATGCACATCGAAATTACTTAGTTTAGATTTTCAGTAGAAACTAGAAATATAATGCACTTGTAACAAATCAACTAAGTCACTCATAATTTTTATTGTTTGCTTTTAATAACAGCTTTATTGAGATATAATTTTTTTATTTTAAAGATGTAGAGTACAATTCAGGATTAGGTATACAAGTGGGCATCACACAGGTAAAGTTTGGACCTACCTTTTGTCCCCACTTTGCCTGGTTTGAGATCAGGTACCCTAATTGATGTTGTGTTCCCCAACCCCTGCCACCCTAGCACTATCTCACTACTACCAATCCCATTTTTATAGTATTATGGTAAATGTTCAGAGTCTACTTATGAGTGAGAACATGCAGTAATCTGTTCTATGCTTCTGTGATTGATCACTGAGTATTATTGACTCTAAATCCATCCAAGTTGCTGCAGAGTTCATATGTTTGTCCATCTTTATGGCTGTGTAACATTCCATTGTGTATATGTATCACATTTTTTTAATCCACTCAAGTTTCAATGGGCATCACGGTTGGTTCCATGTTTTTGCTATTGTGAACAGTGTTTCAATAAACATGCAATTAGTGAGATTGCACAAATTGCACAAACTGAATTTAGTGAGATTCTAGGTTTGTACATAATATTTACTTTGAAGCAAATTCAGCATAAAGAAATCTTTAGTTTTCAAACAGATAATTGGGAAAGTGATTGAACGGGCATTCACTGTGCATCTGTGATGTGGCAAGAACCACATAGGTATTCAAATATCATTTCATGCTCAAATGTTATTGCTTTCTATGGCATTGTCTTTCCTCAGGAAACACATTAGTGACTGATCCAATTGGGCAGATTATGGTGGTATCCTTTGGTGGTAGCAGGAAAATGTGGAGCTTAGTTTCTAAGCAGAAGATGTTTCTAAGGAATCTGATGGAATCTAATGGAAAGGAATAGATGAGACTTTAGGGGCAGAACATGTGATTTTTCCCCTGGGTTCCATTTGCAAGAACAATTTCTTAAAGTAGATCCTATAGGATGCTAGGTTTCAAAGATATTTCATAAAAAAACAACCCTGCAGTCAAGTTGGAAACATGTCATATCATGCCCCTCTTGGATGTAATTAACATACTGAATGAAAATTAGCATACTGAAGGCTCTCAGTAACACTAGAGGGAAATAAAAACAAAACCTTGTTAGCTTTAAAAAACTCTATAGTTCCCAAATGTTTTGCTCTTGGAAACCTTTTTGCATGTGACTCATATTTTCTACAGAAAAATAGACCATCTTTCCAATAAAATCTGTCCTACAAAGGAAGCTTGGTGCACTCTGATTTAAATTCACACATATAAATTGTTTGCATTATTCACCTCTTGATTATAAAGTCTAATTAACTGAAGCTATTAAAACGTTCCACATATTTTAAGGTATGTTTTTACTGGGTGACCATTACCAAAATGAACAAGTAACTGAATATTTCAGACTTCCTAAACCCATAATTCTTCAGTTATTTACCTACATCAAACAGAAACTCACAAGAGTCTTTTTTCAAAGTGTATTGTGGAGTCTAATGTAGTGGTAGAAACTCTGGTTTTGCAGGAGAGATGGTGTGGGCAGAGGCAAAACTATCTCAGCACAAATCATGGTAATATATTTAGGTTTAAATGTTGGAGTAACACTAAATTACCTACCACAAACTTAATGAAAACATAACTAATGTCAGATTGTGCAGTTTCCATTAAAGTTCTCTGTAGTCTTAAAATCTACTGCCTGGATTGTTCCACCTCCCTCATCTTTTCAACTAATCTTCCTCATTTAGCTAACTCAGTGGAACAGAAGACAGTGTTCAACACTGGATATATTTTCTCTCTAACTTTGCTCCTAAAAGGTAATGACAAGCACATGATTTTCCTTCTACTGTTAGAGATGCTATGACTTAGAGTAGCTGCAGGGATAGAGAATGGCATAGTTTGACTTCCATCTGATACCTTCCAAAACAGAAGGACTTGACTGCTACAAAATCAGCCAGTCTAACATCTTAAGGATATTCATCATATATTCATTGGAAACACATCAAAGGCTTTCCATAGATCACGCTTTTGGAAAAGTCTGCATAAAGTCAACATCCTGGACAACCTAAAAAGCAAACTGGTAACATAATTTTAAAATGTTCTTTTTTAAGGTGAAAGGCAATTTATTTTAAATAACTAAAAGTACTTTCTTCCTCCTACTCCAGTAGCATATCAAGGATAGGAAGTGGTCCATATGGGTATATGTACTAAGGACTGTATTGACTATAGTGAATTTTAAAACAATAATAAAACCAGCTGAAAGTTGGTCTGCTTTATAGTGGTCACCACCCATCATTAATGCCAAGCATTGTTAGTGATAATTGCAATGAAAAAATAGTTTGATAGTTTATGTTCAAACAATTATTATAGTTACAATTGCTCTTACCCATAAAGTTCAAATGAGCACATTTTAATTATTTATCATTTAGTAAAAACTATAGTTTACATGGAAATTAATTCAGAATACTCCTGATTAATACATTTTTTTTTCTAAGATTCTCTTTAATTCATGAGTACAATCATCAGGGATCAGAATTGTTCAAACATGCTTAATTCATGCCTCCAACATCTACGATAGTACGTATTTCTGCACTTAAACAGTAGATTGGAAATTATCAATGATAACATTGTGATTGTAAAACTGAAAAAAAATAGAGCATAGGTTTCTTCAGTTCTGTCATTCCATGAGTAATCTTGCAGATTTCACTCCTTTGGAGCATTTTTTTTCTTTGCCTTTTCTTTTAAAAAAAGAAATTCACATATTTAAGTAGTATTAACTTATCACCCTTTGGGGTTTTTTAGACTTAATTTTTAACTCATTGTCTTTTGCTGTTATAGTTAGTTTTTTTCTGACCATTGTTAATATTTGTTTCATTTTGTAATTATTACTGAAAACCACTTTGCCATATAGAGATGGTTTGTTTAAAAATTATCTGCTCTGGTTGCCAAATATGCTAGGTATGCTACTTTTCCATTTCAGAGGCTGTGTTCATCAATAAGTCTTGTTAGAAAATGAGAGAGGATACTAAGCTTCATAATAATTCATATAATCAGTGAGACCTCATCTCTACAATAAATCAAAAAATCAGCTGGGCATGGTAGCGTATGCCTGTAATTCCGGCTACTTGGAAGGCTGAGGCGGAAGGATCGCTGGAGCCCAGCAGGTCGAGGCTGCGGTGGCCGGAAGCGGCCACTGCACTCCAGTCTGGGCGACAGAGTGAGACTCCAACTCAAAAAAAAAAAAATCAGTTTCTTAAGACTTCTTTCTGTATCATTCTCACATTATGAAGCAAGGGCTATGCTGTTTTATTTGAATATACCCTTTCTTCTAGAATACTCAATACTGGTTTTATTTGCAGTTCTGGTCTGAGGTCTTTGTAATGAAATTCAGGTGGAGTTTTAAAGAGTGTCTATGGAAGGACTTGGAAGAACGTTTCTGAAATGCCAGACAATAGTGCCCCTCAGGTGGGCCAATGGTAGAAAGAATGATGAAAAAACAAGCCTTTCAGAATAGAGCACACAAATAGAAGCAAAGCTCAGAGCAACAAGACACTCATTTTACACATTTAGACAACCAAAGCAGAGCTTAAACGTTCCTTCAAGAACTGGCATCATGATATTAAACTTTATTGGTTAAAACCCCTTATTCTAGACACTGGTGAAAATTTTAGACCTTGTACTCAAAATGTTGGCTATATACAAACTTATAATTTTAATATAAATCTGGAGCTTCACACACCCCAAACTTATAATCTGTATTTAAAAACCCTTGTCTATTTCAGAGCTGGTAAAAATGGCCCACAAGGGTATAATGACCTGCTCGGATTCCTGGTTAGGTCCCTTGTTTTCCATCTAGTGCCTTGCAGTATACTATATTATCATTTGCTGCATAGTAGGCCCACAAATGAATATTCATTATGACACAACTAAGTGACAAATTTTAAATCTAAAAATAATTCATGTATTGTTAATTATTAGCTGTTAGGCATTTCTCTTAACTTTGTTATTGTTACCATTACTAAAGCTAGAAGAAAATCTTAGAGATCATTTCATCTTTTCACAAACAAGAAAATTGAGACTAGGGTAGTAATTTTTTCCCAGAGATATTCAGCGAATTCATAACAAACTGCTGATTAAAAAGAAACAGCAATTCATCAATAATATGTTCATGCTTCTCAATTTCCTCCTTTCCCCAAACCTTTATCCCCACCCTACTTCAACTCTCGAGCACAGAGTTAATCTTGACTTCTGTACCCATGTGATATGTTTTCTCTCTTTCCTGGGTTTTCTTACTTTCTTTGAATTATTTTTCTTTTGGTATTTTATTGTACCTAGTCATCTGATTGTGTGTGTGTGTGTGTGTGTGTGTGTGTGTGTGTGTGTGTGTATGTGTGTGTGTGTTTGTGTACGGGCATGCTCACTTGAGTATCCTCCTATTAATTTCTCTGATGTTTTGATTTTTAAGATTCCCTAATCAATTAATGGCAACAGATCGGCAAGCACTAATTGAGAAAGTCCAGTCCTCACATCCAAAATAAAGCACTCTAAATAAACATAGAGGCAAGACCATTCCCTATATACTACACTGGCTTAGTGAAGCAAACTTGACCAACTTTTACTTAGGCCAGAAAAACTTAAACAAAACAAAACAGAATAAAACTATTAAAGTATAACTGTCACTCTTACTGTGCTGTGTGCACAGGATCCCCTCCCCTTTCTTCCCTTTACAGAAGGTAGAGAGAGAGACTAAAAACTTCTGGAGAAAAGTATTACAAAAGCAACATCTCCGCTACCCCATCAACATTTTAATTCAAGTAAAATTAAGCTAACAACAATTTCCCAAATGGCCTGAAAGTCCAGACTCAGAAGCTGTGTGTGGAGGGAGACTAAGTCAGGGCCTCCTTCTCCTCTGAATTGAAGTGTGGTCAAGGTGGAGAAGATTGAGGAGATGATTGTCTAAGTGAGAGTTTCAGGTCCACTCTAGTGGGAATTGCAGGACTCAACCCTTTATTCTCCCTCAGTCTCCAGACAGCTTATGTGCTGTTCCTGTAGCCCTGCCAAATAGTCTTGGGATGAACAATCAGGGAGCATGAGTGAACACTGAATAAAAATGACCCAGAAGAGGTAACAACTTGAGAATTAACGACTTGGAGAAAGCTAAGTTTCAGCCAACCCCTTCTTATCTGTTGGAAAATGCTGTTCGACCAAATACCTTTACTTTATCCTCTTCCATAAATATTGTAGGCACTTATTCATTGAGCTGTTCTTTCTTTGACATTTTTCAAAAACTATGGGATGAGGGGGGTATCTTCTGAACTTTCTAATGCTCTCCTCCCAGTAAAAAATAAATGTCAACTGTGCTTTCAAGTTTTTAAGCTGTCACAGATGGGCTAAGATTTTCTATGCTGTTACCACTCAAACACAAGGTCCTAGCTAGCTGGCTGATTGTTATTTAAATCAAGTGAAATAAATCAATTTAAACCTATTATGTGTGCTTGATATTTAGTAAGTCCTCAACATATATGTACGTTAAATGAATAAATGGATGACATCCTGGACTAGATACCAAAATTGAAAACGACAGATAGAAGCCTGATTTAACATTGGGTTTCTCAAATTATCTTTTTCTTTTAAGAGGTTAAAACAGAATGGGTCATTCATATGCTTGCACATATGGCAAAATGCTTAAAAATTGAGTTGTATTCTTCACATTTGTGTTTTTTAAGTTTCATCTTTTGTGCATAGAAGAATCGTAATGAGAAATAAAAGAAAAACAAAAGTATTACCCCTTGTTTTGAATAAATGAAAGGATTGACTCTACTACAGACATGGTGATGTTGTAGCTTACTGAGTCATTTCCCTTTAAGCACAGTTCATTCTTTCATCACATTGTGGAAATTCTAGAGAAATTGACTTTTTTTTCTTTTACCTAATCTAGCCTAACAGGCTTCTCCCTTACTTGTGTATATTGATGTCATTTCAGCATTCAAGCACAGCCTCCTGATGGGAAGAGGACGTATATTCTAATTTTTTCTTGTACATTACTTTGCCCATCATATTTTAAAATGTACCCCTAGGCAGAGGCTGTGACTGTAGATTTTGGTGCATGAAGCCTAGGGACCCAATTTCCTATGCACAAATCTTTCCACTGTTCACTTTCAAATAGCTGAACAAAAAGCTTTTGTGTAAGAGGCAATATACTGTACTTTAATAACTCCTCCTTGATAATGATGATATGGCCATTTAATTATTTTTTCTGTTATGGAAATTCCATCAAAGATTCAGCCTTCTATTTATCACCAGACAACCAGTTACAATGGTAATATAAATCATTCTTTATTAATTGTATGCATAATTAAAATTTCATCTGAAAGTGCCAAATTGTAAAGACAAAAAAGTTGAAGTCAGAACAAATTTGAAAGTGGTGATAATTACACTACCATTTTCATCTTGATTGCATTAGAAAACTAACTACCCTTTTAAAGATTTTATTACATCATTTGTAAATGAAAAGTGAACCAAACTGAAGAATAATCTACTGTAATAGTTAGTAGCAAGTAAGGGGGGAATCCTGGGAGAAGTTGTCAAATAATTTAACTGTTTATGTGCAAATAGTTAGTGACAAATAAAGAGAATTCATACACTGAAAGTAAATCTCACCCTATACTTCTTGGTTTCTTTTTAAATATGAAAATAGCAATTAGAGAATTAATGTTATTTTTTATTGGTACTGCAAAATACAGATTCATTTCAGAAATTCTAATATGAAATGGATTATGCACAAGAGATCAACAAAATCAGTTTTATAATAAAAATATTTACTAACTATAGTCTTAATTGACATTTAACTTTGAGAAATGGAGTGGGTGCGGTATGCTTGCAATCACTTAGGATAATTTGACTACTTTGTGTATAGTTTATAAAAAGATAAATTTCATATGCTCATATAGAAATGTTAGACTTAACTGAATCGGGTTATCATTCCCTAGAAGAAGGTCAGGTCTTTGGGGAAGCTACATTAACATTTTAAAGTCACTAAGGAGTCATTAGAAATGACAATAGAGCTTTTTGTAGAAAACTGAATGACAGGAGACTAGGTCAGGATTTTTGCTTTTAGGCAAACTCATGCCCTCATTCTTTTCATTTAAGATCTTTCAGAAACGCCCATCCATTTATTTTCCATGCTTATACACTAGTGAGAAATTGAAGAATAAGAACTAGGGACTCAAATCTACGCTGTCATTCATTCATCCTCAAGTGAACTTACATTTGCCCTTGTTTTAAGTTATACTGGCCTCTTTGTTCCCATGTGTGTGGAATACATTGTTCTTCCAGAGTTGTGGGAGTTCTTGCAGGTCAACAAGGTGACATTTCCAAAGTCAGTGTGACAGTTTATTTAATGGTACCCTGTCTGGCTAAAAGAGTCATTAGATATGACTTTTTTGTTCTTCCTTTTAACAGCATTTTTCCAGAGATTGTTGTGGTTTGCTTCATTCTAAAACAGGGAAATAATTGATCATTTGTCACTCTTAACAAGGAAATCTTGCAATTAACATTAAAATATTAAAAATAAGCTTTAAAACTTGGAAATGAAATAATGAGTTCAAGTTTGTGAAATTCTAAACTATAATGCTCAAGTTTTTTGTTTTGTTTTGTTTTTTTTGAGTTGGAGTCTCAATGTCACCCAGACTGGAGTGCAGTGGCCACTCCCGGCCACCGCAGCCTTGACCTGCTGGGCTCCAGCGATCCTTTTGCCTCAGCCTTCCGAGTAGCCGGAATTACAGGCGCTACCACGCCCGGCCGATTTTTTGATTTATTATAGAGATGAGGTCTCGCTGCCCAGGTGGGTCTCAAACCCGCGGGCTCAGGCAATCCACTCACCTCAGCCTCCCAAAGCGCGGAATTACAGGCTGAGCCACCGAGCCCGGCTTCAAGTTTTTTTATGTGTGGTTCAAATGTCTCTTGGCACTGCCAAATAAAAACAGTAATAATACATTTAAAGGTTAGTCTCATAATTATTCAATAATTAGTAAATAATTATACTGGTTGACAAGAGTTGAAAGACAAACAAAACCAGGAGAAAAAAAAAAACCCACCAAAATGTATAGGAGAGTTCTGGTCTCATAATTTAAAAAATAATCAAGAAATACTTGTAAGACAAAGAGTATGAGAAGAAAATACCCAACATGAAGGACATTAAGAACCAAATATTCCTTTTTGGCAACTCTTGAAATTATGCAACTATCTCTAGAATCATCAAATCTAGACTATTCAAGTTACTTAGATATTTTTCAGATAAGGAAACTAAAAGATCAACAAACATCTCTGAATCAGTGGAAGAATGGTGGTGACTGGATTTCTTGACTGGTGTTTTTTCCACTCTTCACCCCTCCCTTCCTTATTGCTCTGATCAGCTTCGCTGAGCTTTCTCCTGATGAAAGGAATAGGCATGAGGCATAATCTACGAGAAAGAACCCCAAAATGAGGGGGGCTGGTGCTGGAGAAGATCTGGGCATTATTTTTTTTTAGCAGTCAGGTCAATATAAGTTTCTATGAATACAATTTCCCAGTTGATTCTTCTCACTATAAAAAACATTGATTTCCTTGTTAGAAGTAATTTCTTCCAATTTCTCTGTCTCTATAAAATGCTATAGAGTTTATTCATGAGTGAGCTAAATAAAGACTAGAAAAATGCACCATAAATGCTAGAAGGAGAAGAAAGCAAGGACATGCACTGGAGAAGGGAGGCCTAGCACAGCCACATAGTTCTGTGCTGTTCAAACCGCAAACTCCACCCCAGATGTACAAGAGACAACAGCCTTAGAAGATGCTGGCGCAAACAACTTTCATAACCTGAAACTTTAACAAACATTTGACTCTGTGTGGTTCTTCTTTTTGTAGGCTTGATACTCCCTTAACTTTCACCAGAATGAGGGACCTCTGTCCAATGGTCTAACAAGAACATAACTAAATTTCTGATAGTGGTGACTTTCACTGTAGAAAATAGTTACCAAACTTGTGTGTGTGTGTGTGTGTGTGTGTGTGTGTGTGTGTGTGTGTTGGGGGTGTAGTCAATGCCATTTCTATTGGAAAAAAAGAGGAAATAATATTATTTATGAGTATACTGGAAAATGGTCCCCTTATATGTCATACCTGGACCTCTAATGAGAGCAGGGAAATATGAAAACACTCTAGAACTATTTTTACCTAAAGGTGAACAAGCAGTTTTTAAAAGGAAACAATTAAATCTTCTAGAAATAAAAAATAATAATTATACTTAAAGGCTGAATGGAAGATTAACAGAAGAACAGACAAACATGAAGAATTAGCAAACTAGTAGAAGAACTTGAATAAATCATCCAGAATACATCACAGAAAAACCAAGAGACAGAAAATAAGAGATGTTTAGAGACATAGAGTGAAAAGGTCTAATACTTGTTTAATCATATTAGACTGAGAGCAGAGTCAATATTTGAAAAGAAAATAGTTGAGAGTTTTCCAGAAAGGATAAAAAAAATCAGCCTACAATATTCACTTTCTATTGCTGTGTACGCAATCTCCAAAAATTTACCAACTTAAAACAGCACAAACGTATCATCTCACAGTGTTACTGTGGGTCATGAATCTGGACACAACTTCGCAAGGTTTTTGCTAAGGGTCTCACAAAGTGGCTTCAATCAAGGTGTTGGCCAGGGCTATGATCCCATCCAAGACTCAGGGTCTTCTTCCAAGCTTGGTGGTACTGGTAAAATTTCTTTCCTTTCAGCTATAAGATTAAAATACTCTCTCTCTCTCTCTCTCTCTCTCTCTCTCTCTCTCTCTCTCTCTATATATATATATATATATATATATATATATATATATATGCTAGAATCCACCCTCAGGTCCTAGCTATATATCTCTCCATTGGAAGTTAGCAACATGGCTGTTGGCTTCTTTGCTGAAAAATCTCTCTCACTCCAAATATCTCTTTCAATGAAGGCTTGAACCAGCTTTTAAAGTGCTTATCTGATTAAGTCAGGCTCATGTGGGTTAATCTTCTTTTTTATTAACTCAAAGTAAACTGATTAGGGATATTAATTGCATTTTCAAAATCCTTTCATCTTTGTCATATAACATCACCTCATCCCAGGAATAAAATCCCATTAGATTCACAAATTGCTCCCGTACTCAAGAGGAGAGAATGTTTATAAGGCCTGTATACCAGAGGAAAGAAAACTTGGGAAACATCTTAGAATGTTGCCTACTACTGGCAGATTCAACAATCCAGATAAATCTGTTAAAAGATAAATAAAAATGAAGTGACACACATCAGCAAAACTTCACATTTTTAATGAGAAAAAAAAGTATTAACAGTATACAGAAGAAAAAGTGATTATTTCAAAGCAGCAGAAGTGATACTAAAAGTCCACTTTTCTACAGCAACAATGAAAGCCAGAAAAGTGTTATGATATAGTATATATATAGAAATATCAATGTCCTCCTATAATTGTATGACCAGTGAGAATATATTTCAAATATGAGAGCGCAATAAAGGCATTTTCAGGCAAACAAAAAACAAAAATGTTCCACCAGCAAAACCTAATTTAAAAAAAAAATTCTACAGAAGAAGAAAGTCAGCACAGATTAAAAAAAAAAAGATGCAAGAATAATGAAGAAAAAAATTAGTAACTGTGTGAATAAATCTAAATATTAACTTTATAAATAATAAACATAGTCTTTGGAGTAAAAACATGTTGATAGCATACAATGTATGAAGCAAGCATACAATCTATGGAGCAAACACTATAAATACATTTTAAGCTTTAAAGAGGATAAAGATATTTATTACTTTTATAGTCTGATAAATGGTTTATGCTACAATTATAATTATCATGGTATAATTATAAATACTGAAAGAAGAAAATTATAATGTACATTTTGTGAACTAGTCAAGAAAACAAAAAAGTTTATAGATACTTATTTAACCTGAAAGAAGGGAAGAAAAGGGACAAAAAGAAACATAAAAAATGTCAGGAGAAATAAAGCAAAAAAAATCAGGGTTAAAGTCAAATAAGTCAGTAATATTACACTAAATATAACTGAACTAAATTAAAAACTAAATGATAAAACTTAACTGCTTCTATATATTAAAAAAACAAAAAACAAAAAACACTTTTTGGCCATAGTAATTTCAAAGGAATTGACAAATGTTTAACTTTATATGTTATACAATTTCTTAGCTTAATTTCAAAAAATATTAAATAAATGAACTCTTAGAAGTGTACTCATTTCTAGAAGGGAAAATTATGAACCTCTCATTTATTAGTGTCACTGTGTGTATAAATCAACAATGGAAATTTTCAGATAATATAATTGTGTATTTATTGATTAAAATGATCATGTAAAAACCACAACCCTAGAGCTGAGTTGTATAAGAGTGAGAAAATTCAAGGTTGGTAACTCAGGATTGGTATCTTTAAATCTCTGAAGGATTATCAAGTAAAAAAGAAATTTGACTTCATCTATAAAATGAAAATTGCTGGGTAAAGTTTTGGCTTTTGACTCCTGGCAAGAATGAACTTTTTCATAGGTAGACTTGCCCAAAAGCACAAGAGCAATGACTTCCATGGACCCAAAATTCTTCAAGAAAATGGTGGATTGAAGAAACAACTCCAGCATTGATAGAGGTACTGTTTGAACTAGTTGGACATTTAAGTTTCCTTCTTGCCCAAAATTCTTTGCAATCATAAATGATCTCATTTTATTCCTAATCAAACTCCTATCTCCCTGGCCTGGGGACCCTTCCACCTCAATCTTGGGTCATCAATCTCTTTTGCAAGAATTCAGTCATGCCTGCCACCAGCAATTTTGTCTTCCTAAAATGTCATTTTCCTTAAAGTGCTGCTCTGTACAAAGGTCCATTCCCAAATACATCAAATGTAAATGCTTCTCTTGGTATTTCAAATTCTTGATAAGCTCCTCCCAACCCATGAGGTCATAAACTTTGCTCCAAGTAGACTGATTTTTTTCTCCATCTCACTAGGTCTCCAATTTTATCTTTTTTTTTTAAATCAACACATTTCCTAGGCAGAGGAAATGTTTCAAACAAAGGCACAAATATGTAAAAACACAAGATGTATTTAAGTAATGATAACCAAGAGCATTTGCTCTATGACTTTTATCTAAGTATAAAATTCCATGACACTACATTAGTCACCTTTTACATCCTCATTCCTCTATATTAAATAATGCTACTCAACTCATCAAGACTTTAAATTTCTAAATCTCCTGGTCCATCTTCACTCCTCAGAGATACCCTCTGCCACCTCCCACTTTCAATTTAGTTAGATTGAACCATATGAAATCATTATCACTATAGATCAAAATAGTTCGTGCCAACAATTTCACATGATTCAACCTAATACTTTTCCAAGACCCTTACAACTCTTTCCTCTTCTCTCATCATGCCAGACATTCTTCTGCCTCTTGCCATACCAGCCACTTCTTGGATCATGGCCTTGGCTACTTGATACCTCCTGGTGCTTTCCCAATCCAATGAGCTAATGATTATTGGAAAATAATGTGAAATAATGTTCTCAGGTACCTGTAAAACACACTCCAAAACTTTCACTGGAACCTCTCAAGCACTCTACAACCTATATTTGACTTGTTTTTCCAAATTCTCCACTCTTTAGTTCATCTGAAACCCTCACTGGAATTGACCCTAGAGTTCACCTAGTTATATGGTTCCAGAATCTAGCTTTACATCAGAATCTATTTTATCAATTATTCTATCTGGCTATCTCGCCATACTTTTATTTATGTATGGGCTTATCATGGCTAGCACTTAAAAATTTAAAAAGTTCAACATCACTAAAACTACAATGAGACACCACCTCACACCAGTAAGAAAAGCTATTACTAAAAAATCAAAGTCAAAAAGCATGTTGGCAAGAATGCCAAGAAAAGGGAGTGCTTACACACTGTTGTTGGGAATGTAAATTAGTACAACCTCTATGGAAGCCAGTATGGAGATTTCCCAAAGAACAAAAACTAGAGCTACCATTTGACCCAGGAATCCCACTACTGGCTGCCTACCAAAGGAAAATAAACCCTTATGTCAAAAAGATACCTGTATGCATATGTTTATTGCAGCATTCTGTACAATAGGAAAGTCATTGAATCAACCTAAGAGCCCATCAATGGAAAATAATGGATAAAGAAAATATAGTACATGTACACCATGGAATACTGTGCAATCATAAAAAAAGAAGGAAATCATGTCTTTTACAGCAACATGGAGGGAGCTGGAGGTCATCTTTCTAAGTGAAACAACTAAGAAACAAAATCAAATACTGCAAGTTCTCACTTATAAGTGGGAGCTAAGAAATGGGTACACATAGGCATACAGAGTGAAATAACAGACACTGTGAACTCCAAAAAGGGGAAAAGTGGGAGAAGCATAAGAGTTGAAAATTACCTGTTGGGTACAGTGTTCACTATTTAGATAATGGGTACACTGTAAGTTCAAACCTGACCACTATGCCACATATTCTTGTAACAAATCTATATATGTATCCCTTAATCTATTTTTTGAAAAGTTTCCTATATCCATCAATAGGGAGATAATTAGTTAAAGATAACTATATACTTTGGATGACTCTACAGATTGCTGTTAAAAAAGAAGGAAGCAGCTTAATTTGTATTGATACTGAACATTCTTCCATATATATTATTAAGAGGAAAAAATTAAGATTTGTTACAGTGTGCATAATGTGCTACATTTGTATAAAATTGTAAATGGAAATGTATGTGCAAATATAATCATATACATAGCCTATATCTTTGGAGAGTGAGTCTGAGGGTCAGGAGTCAGAAGCTGAAGAGAGACTCATTTTTCCTGTATGTGTATATCTTTTTATACTGCCTGGATGTTTTCTTTTAAAAATGTACATATTACCTATTCAAAAACATTTTTATTTGGTTGATAATGATATGTCCATGCTGGTTTATCGACTGTAACAAAAGCACCTTGATGTGCAATGTTGATGATAGGGAAGGCTGCATGTGGGGGGGGGGCACGGGTGTGGGGGTATTTGGGGTACTTTCTGGTCAATTTTGTTATGAACTATAAACTGCTCTAAAAAATAAATTCTATTAATTTATATTTAGTTTTAAGAAATAACTAAAATCATAAGAAAACATAAAAGTTGAAGATAAAAGAATGAAAAGGGCAAATCAATATTGAGAAAAATCAGTTCAATGTAAATGTAAAATATAAAGCAAATGGTTAAAGTATAAAACTTTTAGAAGAAAAAGTAAGAGAATATTTTGAAGATTTAGGGTAATAAATTTTAATAACCCACAAAATGCCCAAACTATAGACCAAAAAAAGATCCAACCACATTAAAACAGAACTTTTATTCATCAAAAAATAATGCAAAGTGAGTGAAAATGCAAGAGATAGTGAGAAGGTATTTTCAATTAATATAACTGACAAAAGACAAATGTACAGATTATATCATGAACTCCTATCTCCTATCCTCTGCCTCAAATGATGAGAATGAAAAAGGCAACACAAAAAAACAGCAGAAGTCTTGATAGGTGCTTTAAAAAACAAGAAATAAATTCAAATGCTAAAAAGTATATTGAAGGGTGTCAACCTAATTATTAATGAAGGAAATGCAAATTAAAACAAATAAAGAATGTATTTTATAATAATAATATCAGCAAAATCGAAAGGTCTGACTAAATCAGATGTTTGCAGAAGATGTGGTCTCTCTCCTCTTGCTGAACTTTGTAGAGTACTTTGGGAAATAATTTTTTCTCTCTTAGTAAAGTTGAAAATGCAAATACTCTATGACACAGAAATTTCACTTCTAGTACTTACCTGACAGAAAATATGCACATGAAGATATAAGTTGAAGTATACTCATTAGGCAACTTCATGAAACAGTCTCAAACTGAAAAATACCATTAATAGTTTGGTAATAAGTTATGATATATTCACACAATGAAACATCAGTGAAAATGAATGAACTGTAATTTAGACACAGATTTCTAAAACAAAGGAGCAAACCATAGAGGAATATATTCAGTAAGTTTTCAACTTACACAATGTTCACCAATAGGCAAAGCTAATTTGTGCTCAAGTGATAAAAAGCCCAGGAGGGTGTTTATTACAAATGGCAGGGTAGTGGGAAATAAGGAGGGAATGAAATTTAGAGGATCATACAGGCACACCTGGATGAGGTGTTCTGTGTCTTATTTTGGATGGAGGGCATATGGGTGTTCTTCTTAATAAATCACCTACCATATATAATTCATATAACTCTGTAAATGGAGAAGATGTTACTTTTATTCTAATTTGAATTTCTCATATCCTGGAGGTTTTGGAAAATAAGAAGCAAGCCATTTAAGAGAAGGTAGTCTCTGGGGTTGGGGGAGGAGGGTCAAGGCTCTATAATAAATTTAAATGTATGTCTTTGGATGGTCTCTTTAGTCCCAAAAATTGTTTACAAATAACTCATTTGTATTAATTCTTAGGCTTGTTCCATATGAATTTATTTTCTTAGTTGCTCAGTTAAGCTCAATTAGTTTACTAAATAGCCAGAGAAGTCACACAATGTAAAACTTAAAAGATTATTGAAGAGTTAGGCCTGGAACCTAGTTTTCCTGATATTTACTATAGTTTTTTTAACATATGGCAACCAGCACTTCCTAGGAATGGTTTCCAACTTGATTAGAGGGTGTATGTGCATGGTGTGTGTGTATAAATGCACATTTATAATGTCTATATTTATGAGCTATTTAAAGGCAAGGACTACATCTTTCTCATTTTTGTGTCCTTAGAATTTAGCAAAGGGTCTGACACCAGAAAATAAATAAATATGACGTTTGAATGATTACAAATAATATATATACATTACTCACAAATATATGTGTGTGTGTGTGTGTGTGTGTGTGTGTGTGTGTGTGTGTTCGTAGGTTTGTATACACATGTTTGTATACACACACACATAAAAGAAAACCTCTGTGTATATACATTTATATTTATATATGATCAGAGATCTTTGAAATTAATATATGGATGCTGGTAGAAAAAAGTTGAAAGAAATTCTCTTTCCCTTGAGGAGTTTGGGGGTTGGGGAGACTTGTGAACTAAAGACTATCAGCAACTGGTTTCCCCAGAAAATGCTCACCTGAAAGAAAAAATGACAAGGTCAGCACACAGTGGGAAGCAGAGCTAAGAACTGGAGAGAGGGAGAAAGAAACTCAACAATGTGGTTTAAGCCCTGGGATTCAGCCAAGCTTAAAGTCCCTGACTTTCCAGGTAAATGAGTTAATAAATTGTATTTTCTGCTTGAACTTGAAATCATCTTGTTCCTATGGCAAAAATAAACCTCAAGAGGGCATTTGCCACTCTGTTCAGGCTGCCAAATCTGAAGGCTAAATTACGATGTATTCTGGTTATAGATAAATAACTTATTCAAGGAAATATACATATTTATCATCAAAACTGCACAAGATAGACATCAATCATGGTCTAGGAAAATTACAGACAACTCATCTTTCCTCTCTTAACTTCATATAGAACAAGACTGTGATTTACAGAATAGTAAAGGAGAGAGTGTTCCAACTTTTCCCATAAAAGAAAGGAATGCCAGGGTAGTGTTAGGAGGTAGGGGTTGGGGTTAATGGTGAGCATGTGGAATAGAAATTGTTTACATTTGGGAAAATAGCAGCTAGGCAAAGCTCAAACAGGCTGGCACAATACTTTGCACTGACTTAAAAAATAAAAATAAACCATTGCTGGTAGTGGTGGCTCATGCCTGTAATCCAAATACTCTGGGTTGCCTAGGTGGGAGAATCTCTTGAGCCCAGGAGTTCGAGACCAGCCTGGGCAACATAGTGAGACCTCACATTAAAAAAAAAAAAAAAAATTAGCCAGGTGTGGTGGCACGTGTCTGCAGTCTCAGCTACTCAGAAGTCTGAGGGGGAAGGATCTCCAGAGCCCAGGAGGTCAAGGCTGTAATGAGCCTTGATCCTGTCACTGTACTCCAGCCTGGGCAACAGAGTGGGACTTCAACTCAAACAAAACAAAACAAAACAAAAACAAAAGCTCAGTATGAAATACCATACCTAAAACACAAGAAAGTATTTTCAGAAGAAAAGGCATTAACTCAGACTTCAGTCTCCCATAGGAAGGAAATTTTCAAAAAACCAAGCAGAATGCCCGTTATAAAGTTTTAGGGATATACATGAGCCTTTGAGTTTCATCTTACTTCATACTTTATGCACACTGTACTTTCACCTAAATAACAGTAATAACAATTCAATATATCTTAGGAAGCAAAGCTCATTTTACTTATGGTTGCAAGACTGTCCTCAACAAAATACATAGAATGATTATTTATTTTTACCCTTATGACTTGTTCATTGGGAAGTACATAATGATTATTAGTACCTTCACTTTCCCAACCAGATTTCTTTTTTAAGTCACTTGAGCCAAAAGAGACCTCTAGAAAGACTAAGATCTGAGATAGCAAGACAGACATTCAGAGACTGGAACCAAAACAAAGACCTGTTTACCAGACCTGAAACACAAAATCAGAGTCAAGATTAGCAAAGGTGAACTGATGCAAGGACCCAGTGAATGAGTTTCCTATTGCTTCTGTAAGAAGTCAGCACAGATTTAGTAGCTTAAAAAAGCACAAACGTATTATCTTACAGTTTGAGGGGCCAGAAGTTCTAAAATTAAGGTGGTGGCAGGGCTGCATTCCTTCTGTAGTTAGTAGGGGATTTCCATGTCCTTGCCTTTTGCAACTTCCAAAAGGACCTGTGTGATTACATTGGGCCCACCTGGATAATCCAGGATAACCTTTCCAAACCCATGATCCTTATCACATCTGCAAAGTCCTTTTTGCCATATAAGGTAACATATTCACAAGTTTTTGAGATTAAGATTTGGACATCATGCAGGGGCAGGCAGGGGTACATTTTTCTATCATACCCAAGTTTGTGACTGCATTTCTAAACCCTGTCCAACTAAGACCAAGAATGGTCCTTGGAATGGGTGTAGGTCTGAGCTGGCATGGAGAGGTACAACCACCCAGGTTGAAAGAAAAAAATAAGTACGGGCTGGAGATCAAACAAAACTCAATGAGTGTAGCTGCAAATTCAGTGATAAATTGCTTTTAGCTTCCAGTCTGCTAAAATGGGTGACTGTATAGAGTTCTGCTGTAATAACTTTTTAAATAAAATTATATGAAGTCATTTTTACTATCTAGCCAAGATATACCAGCATTCAGTTTATGGTGTTTTGGGGAACAAAAAAATAGACTTCAGAACCACTCAGACTTTAAGTCCTGGTTCTTATATTTATGACTTTGCCACCTTGAGTAGTACACTTACTCTCTCAATTTCCACTCCCTCATTTGTAAAATAACAATAATAACTTCTGTCTCATAAGATTGTTCCGAGGATTAAATGTAGTAATTAGGTAAAGTGTTTACATGTAATAATTATGAAAGTGTTTACTTAGTACTTAGCACTGCCTGGCATACGGCAGGCATATAGTTTCAGCTGTTATTGCTTTGAAGCATGTGAGCCTTCTGGCTGTTTTGGCAGGAGTTTGCATTTCAGAAACCATCTACATTTTGGTTTTTAGGAAGCTCTATTTTTTTTTCTTGTAAAGGACCCTCTTCTTGAAAGTAGGAAAATTGGTAAATTTCTACTTATTTAAACTTTTATTTCTGAAAGCTTTCCTTTCTACTTATTTGTAGTTTCTACTTATTTGAACTTTTCTTCTTATTTAAACTTTTCTGCATTCAGAGAAGTCCTGATTCCAAAATTATTGGTACAACTCACCAGGTAAATGTAACTAGTTTGAATATAATATGTATGCTTCTTTTCTAAAAAAAAAAAAAAAAAAATCAATTTCTAGCATTCATGACGGGACTGAATGACTACAGTGATACTGATCCACTTTTACAACAGGTTTCCAGTTCTTCAAAGAATCCCTTGGGAAGTATATTGACAACTCAGTCCAGTTATTTGACTAGTATAAATGCCTCTCAAGTTCCCAGTGATCTAGGAAATCTATTATCTCCAAAAGCCTTTTGTGCTATGTCCTTTCTTTAACAGACTGAAGCTTCCTTGTGAAGGAAACACATTGTTTGTTCACAGTAAAGCTCTCGTCAACTTCCTTAAGATTTTAATCATAAAGAAAAATATATTGGTTTTAGAAACTTGACAACTGATGTTTTGAAACTAAAATAATAAAAACTGTTTTAGTCACTCATGGATAGCTGACTAATGTACATTTCAGGTTCAGAGTTTACAGTCATCCATAAATATTGCTGCAGAACAATGAAGCTTCTTCCAAGGATCTATTGCTATTTTCTGTGATATAAGAACTATCAAGTTTTAGGTATTGATGTTCATTCTACTAGATTTTGAATGGCATGTTCTCCAAGTGTCTGTATTCTGCCTCCATGACTCTTCAAGCATAGCACCAGCACAATTCTTTACAAAATGATCAGGGTTTAGTATATCTGAGTGAACTGTTGCTTCTCTGAAATGAGTGCATCTCTGCTTTGCTTACTCAAATGGTAAGAGAATTACTATATATTGAAAACTGCTCCTTTGATTTGAGAAAATCAACTATGAAATTTCTTTTGGTAGATCATTTTCCTGGATCATTAAAATTATCAAATGTAGTTCAGTTGAGAGGCAAATAAGAATCCTTTGTGGGAAATCCCACATAATAGATTGCACAGCATCTAAAAAATTCCCAAATGTTCTTTGTTGAGACAGATGGTGAAACTATTCAATGTAAACTGTAATGCCTCCATTTGTAATATTTAAACATCTGAACAGTGATTGATGGAGTTTCTTTAGTAATGCAATTATTTCATCAAAAGTCTTGTTCTTCACACTCCAAAATACCTTCTCTATATTGTTTCACTGCAATATAAAATGAAAGTTTCACGTCCCATGAATTCTAAGAAGAGTAATTTAGAACATCAAAATTTTCACTGGGCCTCAAAGCAGCCATTTGAGGTCTGCTCAAGTTTTATTGTGGAAGTTGGATTCAATTGTTTGCCAAGACTATTTGAAAATGAATTTATACTGCCAGCTGCTGTCCAGCTTTTATTGCCAAATAAAGCACATTACATTATTATAACTAAAAAGTGATATATATAACTCCTCCCTTTCTCCTGTATCCTACCCAACAGGGAGTTACCCAAGAGAAGCAGTTAAAACAAGAAGCCAAAGAAAACAAGATCTAAAGATCACAACACTGTGTGAAATTCAGAGTGTTGAAAATAATAATATGTAGTTCAAAGAATCAGGCCAAATTCAATTTTGCTTTTGTTGTCAAATAATGATATAAAATGGAGTTTTTAATAACCTAACATTACTCTTATTTATTTCTATATTTTTACATAGAAAATAAAATAATTTACAATCATATAATCCTTGAGGAAGTTGAACTAGTCCATCAAGGAAAGGTGAGATAACTGGTAATTTTTTCTCTTTTACTATTGTCCAGTCTGTTCCTCAGTCTTGCAGAACAAAAAACTACATTTCATTTTTACTGCTAATTTTCTTATGTGAGCCTTCCCCGTGAAGCACTTAGTACTCAGAGATAGACTGACAATAACCGAGTTTCCAAGATGATTGTCTGAATCTGGAACATTTACATCTGCAAGACCAGCTTATCTTTCTCCAGAAGCACAATTATATGGGAAATAAAACTATAATCAAAATGGCAATTTATTAGTAAATGATAATTAATCGCTGTTACAGGGGCAACAATCCTTAAGATGTTAATCTCTTCTCTAACAGAACAATAATGTTGGAAGCCAATTGATTTTTAGATGGTTGATTATAAATTATTTATATTAGTCAGGACACAGACTAATATATGGTAGAGAGCCAAGAATATCATGGCTTTCATATAACAAACAAGTATGGGCTACCCTGCTCCATGAGACCTTCTAAGGACCTAGATTCCTGCTGTATTAGCATTCTATTATTTTTCAGAGACTGTTCTTGTCCACCTGGTTGGAGCTGTCTTACAACCATGTACATCTTCCAGCTTAGGCAAGGGGGCAAGAACAAGAAGGTAGGGATGAGGGGAGGGGAGAGAAAGGATTTATTCCTATTTTAAAGCTAAGTCCAGGAATATCACACGATACTCTGCTCATACTCCATCATCCATGAACATTGTAACATGGTCACCCTAGCTACAAGGGAGACTGGAAAACGAAATCTCTGGGGAGATAACCACATGTCCTGTTAAAACTCAGACTCAAACTTTACTATAAAGCTACGATAATCAAAACAGCTGGTACTGGTACAAAAACAAGCATATAGACCAATGGAATAGAATTGAGATTCCAGAAGCTAAATCTCAATTTCTCAATCAACTCATTTTCGACAAAGCCTCCACCACCTACCACTGGGAAGAGGAGAACCTATTCAGTAAATGGTGCTGGGAAAACTGGCTGACCACATGCAGAAGACTCAAACAAGACCACTATCTGTCCCTATACACAAAAATTAACTGTAAATGGATCAGAGACCTAAATGTAAAACCTCAAACAATAAGAACCTTAGAAAATGCAGGACACACCCTTATGGAAATTGGAACTGGCATCCAATTCCTGAACAAAACCCAAAACCCACAGGCCATAAGAGATAAGATAGACAAGTGAGACCTCATTAAACTGACAAGCTTCTGCAAAGCCAAAGAAACCATCAAGAGAGCAGGGAGACAGCCTACAGACTGGGAAAAAGTATTTGCCAACTCCAGGTCTGACAAAGGCTTAACATCTCAGATCTACAAGGAACTCAAATGTGCTGAAAAGTAAAAAACAAACAACCCCACTATAAAATGGGCAAAAGATATGAACAGACACTTCTCAAAGGAAGACATCCCAATAGTCAACAGACACATGAAGAAATGTTCAACCTCACTAATCATCAAGGAGATGCAAATCAAAACCACACTGAGATACCACCTAACTCCAGTCAGAATGGCAATTATCAATAACTCAAAAAATAACAGTTGCTGGAGAGGGTGTGGTGAAAAGGGAACACTCCTACACTATTGGTGGGAGTGCAAACTGGTGGAACCTCTATGGAAAACAGTGTGGCAATTCCTAAAAGCTCTAAATATCAACCTCCCATATGACCCTGCAATCCCCCTCCTGGGAATATACCCCGAAGAACTCAAATCACTCTACCAAAAAGATACCTGCACACGTATGTTTATTGCAGCATTGTTCACAATCGCAAGAACCTGGAATCAACCATACTGTCCATCAAAAGAGGACTAGATTAAAAAAATGTGGTACATATACACGATGGAATACTACGCAGCCATAAAAAAGAACAAAATCATGAATTTTGAGGCAACCTGGATGGAACTAGAGTCAATAATACTGAGTGACCTCTCACAGAAACAAAGATCTGAGTATCACATGTTCTCACTCACATAGTGGACCTTGAACATCCACGGTAATACTATAAAAAAAAAAAAGACTGACAGTGGTGGGAAACTATGGGGAGAGAGGGGAAAGGAGGTGGGATTAACGGTAGTCAATATCTGTCTGGGGACGGGGAGACACCCCTTATCGACAAGGGTGCCTGAACGAAGCATATTTGTATACCTAACCCTAAAGTGTACCCCACAATATCAAAATAAAAAATATTGATATAGAAAAAATATCTCTTAAAAAGCATTCTTGAGAATCCCCCCCACCCAAAAAAAATCTCATTTGGGATGCAGAGGTGAGTGGTTCTATTATTTATTTATTTATTTTATTTTATTTTTTTAAGTTGGAGTCACTCTGTCACCCAGACTGGAGTGCAGTGGCCACTCCCAGCCACCGCAGCC
>NW_007260004.1:87863-88603 GCF_000164805.1 Carlito syrichta | reverse complement strand
GAAAAAATATGTGCCAACTGTATGTCTGTCAAAGGCCTAACATCTAAGATCTACAGGAACTCAAATGTGCTAAAATGAAAAAAACGAACAGCCCCATTACAAAGAGGGCAAAGTATATGAATAGATACTTCTCAAAAGATGACATACGAGCAGCCAACAGATACATGAAAAAATGCTCAGCCTCACTTTCATCAAAGAAATGCAAATTAAAACCACACCGAGTTACCACCTAACTCCAGTCATGATGGCCATCATCAATCACTCAAAAAACAACAGATGCTGGAGAGGATGTGGGGAAAAGGGAACACTTTTACACTGTTGATGGGAGTGTAAACTAATATAACCTCTGTGGAAAACAGTTTGGCGATTCTTAAAAGATCTAAAAACTGACCTTCCATACGACCCTGCAATCCCTCTACTGAGAATCTACCCGAAGGAACTCAAATCTTTCTGTGAAAAAGATACCTGCACACGTATGGTTATTGCAGCGTTATTCATAATAGCAAAAACATGGAACCAACTGTGCAGCCCATTGAAAGAGGACTG
Organism: Carlito syrichta; assembly: GCF_000164805.1. NCBI lineage: Eukaryota > Metazoa > Chordata > Mammalia > Primates > Tarsiidae > Carlito > Carlito syrichta. The sequence continues at coordinate 88,057 of NW_007260004.1, read as the reverse complement.
GATTAAAAAAAAAAAGGTGGTACATATACACAATGGAATATTATGCAACCATCAATAAGAGCAAAATTATGAACTTCATAGCAACTTGGATCAACTTAGAGTCTATAATACTAAGTTGATCTATCACAGAAACAAAGAACTGAGTGTCACATGTTCTCACTCATTAGCGGACCTTGAACAATTATCAGTATACT
>NW_007260004.1:66109-87843 GCF_000164805.1 Carlito syrichta | reverse complement strand
TTTTTTTAAGTTGGAGTCACTCTGTCACCCAGACTGGAGTGCAGTGGCCACTCCCAGCCACCGCAGCCTCGACCTGCCGGGCTCCGGCGATCCTTCCGCCTCAGCCTTCCAAGTAGCCAGAATTACAGGCGCGTGCTACCACGCCCGGCTAATTTTTTGGTTTATTGTAGAGATGAGATCTCGCCTGTCCAGGTGGGTCTCGAACCCGGGGGCTCAGGCAATTCACTCACCTCAGCCTCCCAAAGGCACAGGATTACAGGCTGAGCCACCAAGCCTGGCTGGTTCTATTATTAAGAAGACAGTCTGTAAGAGTATGGAATCTGAACAAGCAAAGCTAGTCGAACTATGCTTAATAGAATCAGTCTATCATAGGTTATACAAGCTATAATAGGGTAGAGTATGCGACCTCCTTCTTCCTCCATTGATCTGGGATGCATCTCTTGGCATGAAATTAACATAACAAATAAGACATCAACAATAATCATTATACCTACCTCTTGAGGTTATTATTAGGATAAAATTAGTTGACACATATCTAACACTTAGAGTAGTGCCTGGAACAGGAAAAGAACAGAATTAATGCTATCGATATTACTCTTACTATCACTGTTAAGTATATTCAAGACACATGTTGCAATGTCTGATTTTTAATGGCAGCATTATTTTATGAACTAAAATTGTATAGTCACTTTAAAAAACTGTAATTATTCTTAAATGGCTATTTTGCCAGTTTAAATTGAATTTTTTTAACTGCATATTAATTTGTAAAAATGTATGTTATTGTGTTATTTAGTTTTCCTATTCACAAATTTTACTTATCAGGTCACTACACAACTTTAACAAACTCAAGAACCTCTTAGACAACAGCATTTATCTTTACAAATGGCTTAATATGGATGAAATGTTCCTCCCACTTTCCAATTCCTTAACCAGTTATCTAGATTCTATCCCTTCTCCTCCTCCTCCATCTGTTTATATCTCTTGGTTCCTCTCTCCCTTGTATTTCTAATCTCTTCTACTGACTATTTCCTGGAAGCAATTAAATATGCTCAAATAAGCCCTCCTATGAAGACAAACAAATATATTTAAGAGCTGTATGCTGTGGTTCAAATGTTTTCTTCAAAACTCCTATTGAAATTTAATTGCCATTTGTTGGCCATCATTAACAAAACAAAAAAAACACCAGCCTTTGGCGCTGGCGAAGTTGTAGAGAAAAAGGAATACTTCTACACTCTCAGTGGGAATGCAAGCTAGTTCAACCGCTATAGAAAACAGTGTGGTGGTGATTCCTAAAAGCAATAGAAACTGATCTTCCATACAATCTAGCAATCCCCCTTCTGGTAATATACCTAGAGGGACTTAAATCACTCTACAATAAAGATACCTGCCCAGCATGTTTATCACAGCACTATTTACAATAGCAAAAACATGGAACCAATCATGCTGCCCATCAAAACTGGACTAGATAAAAAGAGTGGTACATATACACAATGAAATATTATGCAGTCATAAAGAACAAAATTATGGACTTCACAGCAACTTGTATGGATTTAGAATCTGTGATACTCAGTGATATCACAGAAACAAGGAACTGAGTACCATATGTTCTCATGCATAAGCAGAACCTGAACACTTACACTAATACTCTAATACTAGCCAGAAACTGCCGGGGGTGGGGACAAAACATTAGGGGTAAGGGGAGGGGAAGGAAGAAGAAGGATTCATTAAACCTGGCAAAGTGGGGAACAAAGAGAGGGCCAAACTTTACCTGTACGAAGACCACTTGTGTACCTAATCCTGAATTGTACCTCACATCTTTAAAATAAAATAAATTTTTTAAAAAAAGAAACTTAGTTGCCATTTGTAGCAGTATTGAAAAGTAGAAACATTAAGGGGTGATTAGGCCACGAGAACTTCACACTCATGGGTGAGTTCTATGCCTTTTAAAAAAGGATTTGGGGGAAGGGGACTCTCTTTGCATTTCCATTCTTCTGCCATGTGAGGAAGAGTATTCCTCTCCTCCAGAAAATGCAGGATTCAAGGTGCCATCTTGCTACCACAGACCATGCCCTTGCCAGACACCAAACCTGCAGGCATCTTGAACTTGAATTCCCCAGCCTCCAGAACGGTGAGAAATACATTTCTGCTCTTTATAATTGATCCAGTTTCAGATATTCTGTTATAACAGGGCAACACAAATTAAGACTCCCTCTTCAACCCCATATTTCCTTCCAGTTCTTGCCCTGTCATTAAATTCACCTTCTTTTCCATCTGGAGTCCAGCCCATAAAACAAATTAAAGTGACACTTTTAGGTTTTTATGGTATCTGTCTTTCCTTGCAAGCATAAACTGTTGAATGTTCCCTCCTTGAAATACTGCCTTTGCCTTCCATGACATCACTCATCTGGTTTTTCTCCTATGTCATTAGCTATTCTATCTCAATATCTTTTGCAAAGTCCTCTTCTTATTGTTCAACTTCTGTTGTTTTCACACTCAAATCTCTTCTTACTCCACAGTATCCCTAGTGGTCTCATTTAGTCTCAAAGTTTCAGTTATAAGTATGATCATGAAACATTCATCTCAAGTTTAAATCACTCTTAAACTTCAGATAGCTAAATATAGATAGATAGATAGATAGATAGATAGATAGATAGATAGATAGATAGATAGATAGATGAGGGAGATATTCTCTAACTGTCTTTTGCAATTTTTTTAATGGACATTCCAAAGTCATTTTACAGTTAAAATTTGCAAAACTCAACTCCTAACGTTCCTGTAACTGAGACCTATCTCCTATCTTACCACCATCAATTTCGCTACCCACGCAGTTGCCTAAGTCAGAAACCTGGAAGTCATTCTCAATTCCTTCCTCTGCAGCACTCTCAACATTAAATTAAACATGAGGTGGTCCTGTTGATTATATTCCTTAAATGCATTGCCAATCCAACCACTTCTTTCTATCTCTTTTACCACAAGCCTGGTTCGGGTTAGGCTTTCTCCCAGGGTCATTGCCACAACCTCTTTACTAGTCCTTCAGCTTTCAATCTGGCTCTTGAAATACTTCCATCTCAATGTAGCCAGTGTTATGTTACCATATCTGATCATACTACCAACTTACTTAAAAACCCTTTAATGAGGGAACTCTTTTACACTGCTAGTAGGAATGCAAAGTAGTTCAACTTCTATGGAAAACAGTGTGGCAATTTCTAAAAGAACTAGAAATTGACCTTCCATATGACCCAGCAATCCCTCTTTTGAGAATATACCCGGAGAAACTCAAATCTTTCTACAAAAAAGATACCTGCACATGCATTTCTTTTACGGCACTATTCACAATAGCAAAAACATGAAACAAACAATCCTGCCCATCAAAAGTAGACTAGATTAAAAAAATCTAGTATATATACGCGATGGAATATTAAGCAGTCATTAATAAGGACAAATATACAGACTTTCCAGCAACTTGGATGGATTTAGAATCTATGATACTCAGTGATCTATCACAGAAACAAAGAACTGAGTACCACATGTTCTCACTTATAAGCAGACCCTGAACATTTACCATAATGCAATAAGAAAGGGTTTGACAGTAACAGGATACCACTGGGGAGGTGGGGTGGGGTGGGGTGGAGAACACACAGCATCAATAAGCATACCTAATCTCAAACCAGACAAAGTGGGGACCAAAGGGAGGCCTAAATTTTACCTGTGCAATGACCACTTGTGTACCTAATCCTGAATTGTACCCCACATCTTAAAAAAAAAAACCCTTTAATGAATGCCATTGCCCTTAATATGGCTCACATGACTCAAAAGCTGTTTGTGTGCTTACTCCTGCTTACCTGTGCAGCTTCATCTCTTACAATTTCACCACTCCGGTTTCATGTTCCAGCCATGCTGAACTTCTCTCAGTTCTCTGAACACATCCTCTCTCTAATCTCTGGGCCTTATAAACTGTATTGTGTATGTTGTTCTCTTTGTATGAGATCCCTCATGTAGTTAACTTCTGCCAATTCTCAAGTCATCTTTTTCTTCTAGAGATCCTTCTGGTTAACTTCTTTTTCTTATAGCATCCCACATACTTTCCCAATATTTACCATGATGCCTCAAAATTACTTGCTTATTCTTTCTCATTTTTCTGCCTCTAACATCAGACTATTAAGCCACATGAGAGCAGAGACCTAAGTTTCCTGTTTCCTCTTGTTCTCTAGCTCAGTGCTTGATACATTATCTGGGCTCAAGTATTAGTTAGCCAGTTGAGTAACCAACTAAGAAGATAGTCTGGCCTGCCAAAGTAGTTTACAAGGCAGGAGAAGGTACATTCCTGAGCAGCCAGAAGGCAGCAAATGGGCCCTAAGACATATGGAAGACAGAATAGGGTGCTGAAAGGAATGGAGTTTTCAAAAAGTGGAACGCAACTACTTCACCAACATAATCAGAAACTCCATGAATGTAGATGAGCAAAATTAAGGAAGAGAATCTTCAAGCTGGTTAAAATTAGGAACAATTAGGAAATATTTTAGAATAGTAAGCATCCAGTTTGCGCAGTTCTTTTACTTTGAGAGGAACTTAAGGGTAGTTTTAGCCCCGCCCCTATCACCTAAGGAAACCCTAGCTCTAGCTGAGCTCCGCTCTTACCCTAGGAAGAGTTTTGCACAGTTTTTGCATATGTTATACAAGATATACTTTAGGACAGACCTGAGAATGCTGTGTGTCATTTTAGCACATTGGTTTTGAATCTCCAAAGAGCGAGAATGTCACTCTGTGAATTGTGTTCATAAATACACTGGAAAACACATCACTGTGGAACTTGGCATGACTGTAAGCTGGCATATATGCAATCAGAAATAAAATAGGTGATATGGTGCCTGTAGTGAGTATTCCTTGCACATCAGAGATTTTAAAGAGCCAAAGGCTCCTACAGACACATTTTCCTATTCCCTTTTTCAATATCAAATATCATTCCAAGGTTTGAAGGATAGTAGTTTTAGTCCATCTTCTCAGGAACTCCCTGTGGGAGGAAATTAACAGGGAGGCAGATTTCAGAGCAACATATGGAGGTTTTTACCACCCTCAGAGCTGTCTAAAGTGAGAGTAAACGAACTACCTCACAAATACAGAAATTCACTTCTCTTTCAGCAGAAAAGGGAAAACTAGATCTTAGTCTCAGTAGTGATTTGGATAGAGGAAATGTGATGACCTCTAATTTCTGTTCTGATGATAAAATTCTATGATGCAATTTTTTTTGATGAATCAGAGCAACATGATGAATATGAATTATTGTAATGCACAGAGACGCAGTAAAGTCCTTAGGGTTTGCGAGGTGAGTTCAACTGCATTCTCCTATAATCATTGTTCCAGGAAGCAGTGTTTTTGCTGCTAGTCTGCCCTCATCCTGTCCGTGCTACTGCCCAGGAGGGTCAGTTAGCACTACATATTGCCTCTTCCTCTGAACAGAAATTCTTGGTGAACAGGAAGCAAATCTACTTTTGGTACATAGAATAGGGCATTACTCTAAGATTTTCATCAGTGTGGTACTCAATAAAAAGTTTATGATCAAAGAATGATGGGACTTGTTTTTACTCTTTTAGGAGAGAATGCTACACTTCATTCACCACAGTTGGAAAAAAAATCCCTGCTCCATGAATTTACTCAAAACCCAGGCCGTGTAGACTCTTTGTCCTTCTCTGCGCATAACACCTTGTGCTATATTCTTCTTGTGACTTGGAATGTCAACTCTCTCTTTTGTCTTCCAAATGCTTACTCATCAGTTCAGATCCTACTGAAATATTTCCTCAGGAATGCTTTCTTTGGGCATAATTGACGAGTCCTCTTATGTGCCCTTACAATTTTATAACTACTTTTGTTATACAACTTTAATGTTTTATCGTAACTCTGTGTTCCCATTTATTTAGCCAGTTAACTCTGAGAGCTTCCTGAGGGCAGAGTATCCCATCCCTAGTACAATCAATGCCCAGCATGTAGTAGTTGTTCAATAGACAGCAGGTGGTTGCGTGATTGATTAAAATAAATCAACGAGCAGCTATCTGGCAAAGAAATGCATACAGCTTTAAGGCATTCATCTCAGGAAGCATTTTTACCCACTTTCTAATTCCCAACTTTGTTCTAGAGCTATAAATTTGACATCCAAATTAATGGGTCATATATTACTGTAAAGAAGTTTACTGGAGATATCCACAGACAGATAGGCAGACACACACACACTCAAACATCCTTATTAAGCTTTAGACCTTTAATATTTTGACAGATTTTAAGACAATTATATGCTATCACTTTAAGGATATTTTTGCTAGAGAGATGTGTTGTAATTAAGCCAATATCCTTATTAGATTTAAACTGGCCATAGAATTATGTAAGGGACAGTCTAGGAGAGAGCGTCAGGCTCTACATTTAAAAGAATATACATCAGAGGAAATTTATTCACAACATAATATGTTATTGGAACCATTAATATATGGATACGTTAAGCCAGGAGCGGTGGTTTACACCTATAATTCCAGCACTTTGAGAGGTGGAGGTGAGAGAATTGCCTGAGCCCAGAGATTCGAGACCAGCCTGGACAACTTGGCGAGACCTCATCTCTACAACAAACAAACAAAAAATTAACCAGGTATGGTGGTGCTTGCCTGTAGTTAATGGCTACTTAGAAGCCTGAGGTGGAAGGATCACCTGAGTCCAGCAGGTGAAGGGTGTGGTGGCCGTGAGCGTGCCACTGCACTCCAGCCTAGGTGACAGAGTGAGACTCTGACTCTAAATAAATAAGTACATTAGATGTGGGCTAACATGTGCACTGCAATCAGAATTGCAAACACTGCCTCTTCCTCTCATCTACCATTAAATCAATTAAAATATTTGAATAGTTTGTCTCATCTCAATTATTAAAGAGTAATTATTTTAGTTAAGTTCGTACACCTTTACTATGAAAATAAAATTCTAAAAGGAGAGCTTGGAGCCTAAACCTTAAAAAATAATTCTGTTAGTTAATTACATTCATTTTTACATAATAAATGTGCCTATATCTGATTATACCATTTTTCTGCCTTCCTGATTCACTGCTGGTACAGATTTTGTCACTTAAAATATTGTTGTCCATTTTCCATATGCAAGAGGGGCAATAAAGATAGTTTTCCAACATCATTATGGCCATCCTGACTCATGCCTGCCCCTGCATCTCCTCTGTAGTTTCCCTGGACCATGAGAGTTGTGCCCCACAGACCGTATCTTACTATTTAAGAACAGCAGTGACTGAAAGGTGATTCCTTGTCACTTAAACCAATGGAAGAATTTGATGGGAAAAAAAATTCAGTGTTTCCCCTTCTTCCTCATTTACATAAGCTACTCATTCCTAATCATGGATTTATAGTAATACAAGACATTTCCGATCATGTCAGAGAGTTGTTTTCCAAACAAAATCCGTTAAAATTCAATGCTTTTTTGAATTGAACATATAGAGCACTATTTAGATAAAAGAATAGTGGCTTTTGAATGAGAATAATACAACTCTAAAAATATATAATATACTTGTACAACAACAAGTAAAAGTAAAATAAAATAACAACAAATAGAAGACAGAATTTCTTACCAATTGGTCTTAAGTAGATGCTTCTCATTGTGACTAACTTTTTCACTGAGGATTTTAAAACCTAGGTTATGAATCTTTTTTTTAAAGAAATTTCAAGGCATCTAAGTTGAAAAAATGAAATATCTTACAGGTTAGAAGTAGTCTGTACCTTTTTAATAGTTTGGCAAATAATGTAAATTAATTGATCAGAGCTCGGAATGACTTTTTTCCAAGTAGATAATGTTTTACATGCAATTTGTCTGCAGGTCTCCTGCAGAAATATTTTAAAACTGTAAGATAGTTTATTGCTTTTTCATAATGATACTAAAGATGATCTACATTCTCAAATCAAAATAATCCTTTAAAAATTTTTATCGGGGGGGCGTGGTGGCTCAAGTCTGTAATCCTAGCACTTTGGGAGGCCAAGGTGAGGGAATTGCCTGAGCTCACAGGTTTGACAACAGCTGGGGCAACTTGGCGAGACCTCATCTCTAAAATAAATATATGAATAAATAAATAAATAAATAGCCTGGCATGGTAGTGTGCGCTTGTAGTTACTGGTGCTTGGAAGGCTGAGGTGGAAGAATAACCAGAGCCCAGCAGGTCGACGCGGGGGTGGCCATGAGCACGCCACTGCACTCCAGCCTGGGCAACAGAGTGAGACTTCAGCTCAAAAAAAAAAAAAAAAAATTATCACAAATATTTTGAATAAGTGTATCCAAAGGAGAGATGGATTCTTTTCATGTTTCATACCACAGCTGTGCTGGTGCCCTCAATAGGTACTTTGCCCAATGCATAATCAAGTGCTGAGCATTCACACAGAGCAATGCTTTAGATGAAAATGAATCCTCAATTCCACATTGGGTTGCCTGGTGCATGTGTACTTCACAATGTGAGACAAAGACCGGTTCCACACCATAGCCCTGTGTGTGTTCCACTGATGTGGGACAGGGGCACTTACAAGGAGTGAAGAACCATAATGAGTTCTGAGGAAGAAGAGGAAAAAAAGCACAGGGGTGGAAGACCACAGATATTGTGTTAGGGGAATGTCAAAGAGGAGAGGAGAGGAGATTACCTATTCCACACAGGATAGCCAGACCCTCTGGTGCTTTTTTGAGGGGTATTTTTCAAAGATGACACATTAGAGAGGGTTTTTCTGACTTCGTCTTTCCCAATAACCCTCCACTGTTCATCTCAGTGTTGTTTCAAATCATGTGTTTGCTTTGGCCACCAACAGGTAATAAGGCAAGGCGGAGAAGCAGTGACCCAAACCTGCAGAAGAGGCAGTAGACAGAGGGAGGAAAGAAGTTGAAACTGGAAGAGAAGGTCAGACAAGCCTGGGTCTACAAGCAGAGGAAATCATGCCAGCAGAAAAGGAGTTCCTGGATGACATGTGGGCGAGGAAGGAGTAAGTGCAGATGGTATATGATTCAGGAGGTCCTCTACAAACACCGGTACAGTAATTCTCCACCTCTTCTGTGAGGATTGGAAATTTCAATACCACGTTTTTATAATAGAACTCAAACTTGTTCAGGTTGCCACACCACAGCCAGTAAGTCAAGAGACAGGGAGTTGGAGGCACAAAGGCAAGTTTATTTCAGAAAGCCAGCAAACCAAGAAGATGGTAGACTATGTCCTTAAGAACCATTTTAAGTCATACAGACTTTGTGGAGATGGAGGTCAAGAGAATGGAAATCAAGAGATGGCCAAGAACCACAAATCTCTGGACACCTGCAAGGTTTAGAAAAAGTTGTGAATATTCTTTGTCCTTGGTTCATGGTCTCCTTGTTCCTTTAAATCTTTAGTAAGGCTGGTTTGGTGACTCAGTTTGTAATCCCAGCACTTTGGGAGGCTTAGGCAAGTGGATTGCCTGAGCCCACGGGCTGGAGACCAGCCCAGGCAACTTGGTGAGACTTCATCTCTACAATAAATCAAAAAAACTAGCTGGGTGTGGTAGCACACACCTGTAGTTCGGGCTACTTGGAAGGCGGAAGGATTGCGGGAGCCCAGCAGGTAGACATTGGGGTGGCTGTGAGTAGCGTGCCACTGCACTCCAGCCTGGATGACGGAGTAAGATTCCAACTCAAGAAAAAAATTTTTTTAGCAAAACATAGTATGCATACTTCTCCTTTTTTCCAGAGTTAGTCTGGATAGCTGCATACTTGTTGTTCCTATGTTATCTTTTCAGTGTTTCAGAGTTATTCTAGCCTATGTGCAAGAGTGAACAGACGCCAGGGATATCCCCTCTTAGTCTAAAATGGAGTTATTTTAGCCTTTTGCCATTTGACTGTTACATTATCCTGGTTTCAATTCTATAATGGTCATGGAAGATTACAAACCCAGGCAAATATTCTCATAATGGAATCCTTTAACCTGGACACACTAAACAAGAAACAATAGGATGCTTGTGGCAGACATTCACTGAACTCATGGTCAAGAAATCTGAGAGTTAACCTCAGCCTTGCCCCATTAACTCTTTGTGTGATTTTGGACTTCATTTTCAGTGTATTACAGGGTGGGACAAAATTGCATTATCTCTAAAACCCCTTACCACTCTTCCTCAAGCAGGATTCTTATTTCTTGACTGAGTAAACACAGTTTTGCGGGATTATTAAGAAGCTCATAGGCAATGATTCCAAAATGGAATGTAATGGACTGAGCTGTTGAACAATAGATCTTGTTAATGAGACTTTGAAAGTAAGGAAAATCCTAATCTGTAACCACAAAGCCACCTGCAGAAGTCAAATTGTTACTGTTTATATAATAATTTCTATGTGTAAAGTTGTATCCTTATTCTAAATACTTGTATTTATAAAATAAGGCAATATTATTCAAAATGGACTTAATTAATTATAATATTTTTAATTTTACTGGCAAAGTTACTCACCTGGACAGCAGAAGTCATTCTGGTAACTGCCTTATCCTCATTCTTAAAAATATTTCCGCCAGGCTCGGTGGCTTAGCCTGTAATCCTGCGCCTTTGGGAGGCTGAGGTGAGTGAATTGCCTGAGCCCGCAGGTTCGAGACCCGCCTGGGCAGCGAGACCTCATCTTTACAATAAATAAAAAAATCAGCCAGGCGTGGTGGCGCATGCCTGTAATTCCAGCTACTCGGAAGGCTGAGGCGGAAGGATCGCCGGAGCCCAGCAGGCCGAGGCTGCAGTGGCCGGGAGCGGCCACTGCACTCCAGTCTGGGCAACAGAGTGAGACTCCAACTCAAAAAAAAAAATATTTCCACTATAGAAGTCAATGTACAAATCTATTATCAAAGTGACTTTTATCCATTACAAGATGTATTTCAAATTTCATGTTATAATTTCGTTACTTTTCATGAATCACAAAATCGTTCTGAAATTTAAACAAAAATAAGGTATAAGAATGGTGTATTTTTCTGGTGAAATATTAACTCTGTGTTAAAATGGAAGCTAACGTTTATGAACATTTATTTTGTGTGGGTTCTATGCTAGCTAGAAGCTAGTGCACCCAATGAGGCAGGCAAACATTATTATTACTTCTTTGCTATACATGAACATTTGAACCATTTATGATAGGACAAATATGTGCTAAGTGGCATAACCAGGATATTCCCCGAATCCATCTGATTAAATAGAATTCCTCAATAGAGAGAAGAAATGCAGGTCATTTTCTGTGGTTTAAGATTCTTCAATTCAGGTTCTTGTGTTTCCACTGATGCTTCATAAATACCAAGTATGTATAGTCCTCAGTGCCCTGGAGCCTGTCTCAACAGGTCCCAGCATGTCCTCTGCCTATAGATTTGAGATGCCACTGAATTACAGGAGTCATTTGCTAGTATAAGTTTTCTGAAAACCTGCTTCCATCCTCTACCTTATTTTTCAAGGCATAGAAGCCAGTAAAATTTGTTCTACCTCTTCTTCCTAGAGGTTGTGAGAAAGTGAGACCCTTTCATCCTCACAGATTAATGGGAACTCGTTGCCATTTGAGGCAGTTTCCATTGGGGACTTCTGGTACACCCCTATTTTTTAGCACAAGAAAGACAAGTCCATAGAGTTCACTTATGTTAAAGTTATACAATGTCTGACCTGTTTTGAGGCCAGTCTATGTGACTCTGAGTCACAATGTTGGCAATTTAGCAGCAGAGACGTGGTTTCAAATTGGTCAAAGTCAACCTGATAGTAAACAGCACAGCAGCCCATGGCACTGTCAATTGTCACATTTTTCTTTTTAAAATAATGACAAAAGAACTCATATATTATACTATAGTGTTTAACTCAATGTACCTAAGTCAACAGAAATATAACTGAAGGTTAACTATGCAAATCTTTAGCTTTAGTTATCTTTAAAAAAATCTAACAGTACATGCTTCCTTATTTAATGGTGAGACATATGATTCACCATAGTACAAAATTAGTCATGACTGAAAGACTAGCTTTGAATAATTACATTCATGATAAAAATAATGATATTACCATAATATAAATCTGCTCAGTAAAGGGCATTACTCACATAATTTTATAGTGCAAAGAAATCAGTGGTGCAATATATGTTTCTCAGCTACTCTTTCAGAACAGGGATATTCTTTTTCTTGAAAACCTTGAGCATTAAAAAATTCACACCTAGTGGTAGACTTTCACTTTTAGTTTTGCTCCCAGAGAAAATCTCTTTACATGTATTATTCATTTTACATGATATTAGATATATTTTTATCTATCATTAATTACATGGTTAATATATAAATAAATAACTACCAAGCTCAAGTTAGTATTAGTGTTTGATATTGTTTCTAGAGGAGCATACCAATTTTCAGTCAAATTTAATGGTATGTAGTCACTTAATTCTTCTTTTTTGGTTTCATGTAATAATTTATTAGTTACTAATGGTTTTGTGTAATAATTTACTAGTTACTAATATCGACAGCTTTACCAATTCTTAGGGTTTAATTAAAGTATTAAAGGGTTTAACTAGGATATTAAAGCACAAACACACACACACACACACACACAGTATAGTGATTTAGAGTCAGAGAAACCTATGTTAAAGTCCTATACACATTATGAATAACCTATATTAACTCATGGAATCTAATACATGCTATAAAATATAAGCACTGGACTGCATGTGGTGGCTCATGCAAATAATCCCAGCAATTTGAGAGGCCCATGTGGTAGGATTGCTTAAAGCAAGAAGTTCAAGATCGGCTTGGGCAACATAGCAAAGCCCTGTCACAACAAAAATAAATACAGGCACTAAACCCTACATCTGTGGGGCTCAGAGGTGGGTTACCCATCAATAAGGCCACCACAAGGTCCTTTTCCTTGAAACTTTATGCTATAATATTAAGGGACACTGCTTCACTTTTTTACCAAGACTATTATTATCACTATTATAATTATTGGCTGTCTTTCCTCTTTTTTAATCCCTTTCCACATCAAAAATATAGTACTCTTAATAAAATACAAAAGAGATTTTTATCTCTCTGCTGCTTAAAGTTCATCTATCCATTTATCTGTCTATCCATCCATGTATCTATTTATTCTTTATCTTATTATCTCAGGTCATTTCAATGATACTGATTTATAATTCAGCTGTATAGTTTGACATTATTTAATATACTATTCAAAGGGCAGTGTGAGCCATAAAATAAAAAAAAAGTTCAAAAACAAGAAATATATTTTCCATGCTTTATAAATTATAGGAAAGTTATATTGGACTGTGAGACTGGCACCTGCATTAATCATTTTGTGATCTATTCAAGTTCTTAGATTTAGATATAATTAGCTAAAATTAAATAAACTCTGCCTGCATCATAATTTTTAATGCAGCATAATAAATCATTTCAAAATGAACCTCGTATACATCATATACAAGTAATTCAGGTTTTATCATATTATAAAAAGTTCAAATATAATGAAGATGCTCTTGTAGCAGTACAGACCTGGGCACAGATGCTTAGGGCTTGTTTGATTGTTTGCACATTTATTTGTTACTGGAAATGCTGTACTGGATTCTCTAGTATGATCTTTATTCTCATTCCAGGGTTGAGACGTTTACTCGTATATTTTGGATTTATTCTAAAAAAGATCAAGACCCTGAAGTGCCACAATCACTAAAGGGAAACATATGCCTTGGTCGTCAGTACATAATACAAATATAGAGAACAATATACCAGAATACATTAGAAAGCATTTGCATTGTGATATTATTTTAAAAATTAAGAAAAAACTACCTTTAGTGTATAATTTACCAAAACAGTCAGTTTCTCACCATCTCAGTGCACTTAAAAAAATGTGTCTAAATTAGTTTGCTCTGCTTATTCTTTTCCAAAAAAGGAGCATCTGTGTACTTTGCTATAAACTACGACAAAAATATGGAGACTCTGATCAATCCAGTCATTTCCACTTGAGGAAGTAGCATGTTGTAGGGGAACCAAGATCATATTCCCCATAGAGGAGTTTAGTTTCCTCTTACCCTACTGTTACTGAAAACAGGTACAAGTCCAGGAAATATTTGTTTCTCCTCTTTGCATTCTCTTCTTTCTTCCTCGATGGTATTACAATCATGTTTTGCTTCAGAATTGTGCTCAGGCTAGACCACATAGATTCAGATGTAAACAACTGATTAAAGAGATTAAGTATCTTGCATTTTCCGGAGATGTGTCCCTTAACAGCAGACCATAAATCTCAAATTAGAGCAAAGCTTCTCAAACTCGGTAAAATCCCAGAAACGTGAAATCCTTGTGAAAAACAGTATTCCTAAATTCATCTCCTGCAGATTCTGATGTAGTAGATCCAAGCGGGGTCAAGGAACCCAGGTGACTGAAAACTCCCCAAATTTGAAAAACACTGACCTAAAAAAAAAATACTTTGTAGATTTCAGGCATCTGTGAGTAAGTCACAGGTTCTTTCTGACAAGGCTGTCATAGGAGTGTGGTCACGGTTTTAAAATTACTTACTTCAGGAAATTGGGGAGCTAGCTGGTGTGTTTTGTAAATTCAATGCAAAACAATTGCATTGATCATCTTTAAGACTTGACTTTCCATTTTTTAAAAAATTTAATCAAAATTTTTTATTATGGTTTTGTGGGGTACAGTTAAGGGTTAGGTGTATAATTACGTTTCATTCAGGCACCCTGTTGATAAGAGGTGTTTCCCAATCCCCAGACAGATATATGCTAGTTAATCCCATCCCCCTCCTCCCCATAGTTTCCCAGTACTGTCAGTCGTTTTCTTATAGTATTACATTGGATGTTCAAGGTCCATTATATGAGTAAGAACATGTGATACTCGGATCTTTGTTTCTGTGAGAGATCACTCAGTATTATAGACTCTAGTTCCATCCATGTTGCTGCGAAATTCATGATTTTGTTCTTTTTTATGGCTGCATAGTATTCCATCATGTATATGTATCACATTTTTTAAATCCAATCCATTTTCTACTTTAACCATCTCTATACTAACAAATAATAAATGAAGGACCTCTCACAGGAGCTAGTATTTCCTACTCCTTAAAATTAAATGTAGCCACAAACATTAAAAAAACTTCTATTTAAGACCAATTTACAAGTCAGTTAGAAGCTAGCCCCTAGTGTTTAATAAGACATTAAAAAAGAAACCTGTGCTGGAAGTCAGCATCTTAATTTTCAAAATGGAGATTAAGGATGGAAATAAAAATGATTATGGAAGCAAATTGAGTGTGACATGGGAATGATTTAAAGTCACTTGGGAAATAATGATTGGAAAGTATTATTACTAGAGAATTTTGACTTTTTTTTCTGTTCAGAGATGTGGTGCACTACATTTAACCTTTGTGCCATGAACCATAGACTACAGAACTACTTTTTCTTCAACATTCATGTAATATTAAATGAGTTTCACCTTGCGTGAAACCCAAGAGATGTAGGTGAAAGGACTATTTCACTTTGCACTCACAGTACCAGAACTTTAAAGAAGTCAGTGATAAAGAAAATCTGAGAATGACATGTGATATTTCATTTGTTTACATATTCCAAGAAATTTAGAATTAGAAAATATGTTACATTCAACTCTCACACAAGGGAAATAGACTAATAAGATTTGGTGGTTTTATTGTTTGTTGTTATTGTTTTATGAGCATAAACTTCATTAAAAGACTGGGAATAAAATAACATTCAAGTTATCTGTGCTACTTTATATATCCAAAGACATATCAGCTCTGAACTAGTTACCAATTAAATTTGTGAGCTTGGGAAGTGACTTCAGCTCTTGGATCAGATTGCAGATTCCTCATCTGTAAAATGAGAGTTGGATTGAACTAACTTTAGTGTCTCTTGTAACTGTAACATGGTATAGAGTGGTTTTCCTTGATGACTGGTACTGCCATGATGGTCAGTGGTGAGAGTTGTCTACTGAAGTTATATGAGGAAATGTTTATGCTTCCTATACAAATGCACTGTGTCACCCTGCTAGGTCACATATCATGGCACTTTACTTACATTAACTCATTTAATTCTCTCAACAAAACTATAAAGTAGATATTATTAATATTGTCATTTCCATGTTATAGACAGGGATTATAAGGCACAAAGAGGTTATATAACAGGATAACAAGCCCTAAATCACTCAGCTAGTAACTAGCAGAACCAAGATTTGAATCCAGGTTGTCCAGTTCTAAAGTATTTGCATGCTTAACCACCATGCTCTGTCACCTCTCTGCTAGATTGTATGAAGAACAAATTTAGCTCTTATGGGTAAAGCTGGGACTGACCAAAATGTTGATGTTGGGTCAATAACTTTATTGAGAAGATAAGCCAGGGTTACTAATTTTACCTGGAAGATCATAAATGCAAAGTCAGTTGCAGAAACCCACATGGTGGCCGTACCAGGTCCAGGCATAATGGATGCCAAACAACTCTCAGGGGCCCAATCAAAGTTATAGACGGTGTGGGGTCAATCCCAGTAATCAAATCAGATGATATCTCCAATTTCACAGCTCTCCATAGATCCTTAATAAACTACTGCATCTGTAAAAAACATATCAAAGTCACCAAAATTGTTGTCACTATAAATATCTTATAAACTAAACACATAGTATGTCTATGATAACTTGTACTTAGCTTTTTCAAAAACTTCAGGCTATGTTAAATAACAGTATTGATAGTGATCAGTGTAGTGTTGCTCTTACTTTAATGAATTATTTTTATTTTTTACTGTTAAATACAGTTGATGTTCCTTTCAGAAACAATGTGTGTTTGTGTATGTGTGCGCGTGTGCGTGCACTCGTGCAAATTTAACCCTAAGGATATTTCTCTCTCTTCCTCTTTCCAAGAATTCTTATTAAGAATGGTTGATTAACCGGGTTCGGTGACTCAGCCTATAATCCCAGCACTTTGGGAGACTGAGGTGAGTGGATTGCCTGAGCCTGCGAGTTCGAGACCTGCCTGGGCAACTTGGCGAGACCTCATTTCTAAAATAAAATAAAATAAAATAAAATAAAATAGAATAAAATAAAAATTAATCGGGCGTGGTATTGTGTGCTTGTAGTTTCAGCTACTTGGAAGGCTGAGGCAGAAGGATCGTTGGAGCCCAGCAGGTCGAGGCTGTGGTGGCCGGGAGTGTGCCACTGCACTCCAGTCTGGGTGACAGAGTGAGACTTCAACTCAAAAAAAAAAAGAATGAGTGATGAATGTTACCAAATGCTTTTTGGTAGTCAATACAACCATGCCTTTTTTCTTTTCTCTGTTACTTTAATATTAATATTTAAGAAATATTATTATTGAACCATTCTTACATTCCACACCAGATCGTGTTGGGCTATTTCTTAAATATACTTTGAAAAGAATTATAATATAAAAACAAACTCAATTCTATTTTTAAAACTTGCATGGACCTATAATATCACAGAAACCACTGAAATAATTTTAGAACCATTCATAAAAGGAATACTAGCCAAGTCCTTTCCTTCTTTTGTCTTTCAAAGGTTCATTTCTTATTATATTATTTCCCTAATCACTAACTATATCTGGATCCACAAAACAAAATAAAATAAAGCAGACCAATTCTATGGGAATTTTGCTTTCCAGTATATAATACATTATTATTAACTATATTTACCATGAGGTCTTAACTAATAGAACACCAGCTTATAAGGTCATCTCTCTCTATGTAGAAAGACTTAAGATGTGAGAAGGGTCAGCTCATGACTATGAAGCCTAATCTATGTTTTTTTTTAAAGAGAGGGTACACTAAGAGAGCAGAAGGAAATACAAAGTTTCCCCTCAGTTCAGAATTCTATGAAATTCATTTTTCTTTTTTATTGGAAAAATTTTAAATTGTATATATTTAAGATGTACAACATAGTGTTTTTTATATTCACATACCTTGTGTAATGAGTCTCACAATTAAATTAACTAACATATCCATCAAATATATCTATCGCCTCACATTGGTCTCTCTCTCTCTCTCTTTTTTTTTTTTTTGGTGAGAACACTTAAGATCTACTTTCTTAGCATATTCATTTCCTTTAATAATTTCTAAAACCTAGACTCAATGGGCATCAAAATGTGGATACTTGCTTTCTTGGTGGAAGAGTAGGAAACTTTTAACAACCTAGAAGAATATTTGGATTATTTTTCTATCTCTTTCTTTGTGTAGTTTTACCCATGGCAAAGAAAAAGATTGGAAAGATTCCTCTGAGAATGCCAGACTTGAATGTAAGACAGGGTGTATTTCCCTTACAAAGAGAACTGTATAGCATTTAAGTTGAAAATGTGGGTTTAGCACTCTACAGCCCAGTTCTGCCAATAGCTTGCTAAGCAACTTTAAGTCATTTAACCTCTCAAAGGCCTCAGTTTCTTTATCTACAAAACAGATAATGCAAACACTGTACAATGATTAGTTCAGTGCCTAGTGTCTGGTGAAATACTCAACAAATGTTAGCTAAATACATATACATATCCACACATGCATACATTATAAAATATTTTCAAAGCTTTCAGAAACAACCAGAAATGACTTGTTGCATCTTCTGGTTCCAAGGATGCAGTCAGATAAGTACCCGGAGACAGAAAATGAATTGTAAAATCCATCTAATCCAGTTAATCCAGCCTCTTTGGATCAAGCAGTGCTGTAGCTAGAACTTTCAAAGCCAGGGAAATTATTCTTGTTATGCAAATTTACTAAAGGGCATGTCCTCCCTAGGGAAAATCACTTTTGCAGTACAAAGGTGTTCCTCTTAGGAGGATCTGACTTGTTCTGGCTTATAAACTAATTATAAATCTTTGTTATAAGAAAGAGCATACAAAAAAAAAATCACAAATATTCTGTTCCCTCTCAAAGTCAGATATTACCATATTTAAACTTGAAAATTAAATTTATCAAATTAAGTCTCAATTGGTTAAATTTAGTATTGCCATTAAATTATTGGTCAAATTAAATATTAATCAAAAATGATTCTAAAATTAATTTCATTACAGTAAGACAGAGTAGAAAGGCAGCCTGGTGAGCCATGACTACCATACTTGGGAGCATTGGGGTTATTCTTGGTCTCCCCTCTCTGAGCCTGTGAAATACTTCAGGGATGTTTCTTAATCCAGCTTTGAGATGCTAAGCAAGTCACCCACTACATTAGCTGTTTGTTTCCACCTCTGAGAACTGGGCAAGTTAGGCTAAAATGGATTAGCTCCCTGGCAATTCTAACACTCTCTGATTCTCTGTTGTGACACCACAGAAGGTATTACCCAGCTCTTGATGGAAAGGCCTCCTTAAAGTTGTGCAACCCACCAGACCAAATTCTCAGACAACCAAAATGATCAAGCTCTACTTGGCTCATAAAACAAAGAGACTAGGCCAAATTCCCTTCCAAGGCTCCTGTGAATCTTTGCATTCCACACCAATGGCCCAAAGCTCTTCCCTTTGGAAATATTGTTGCTAGCTTCCATTTGGAACTCCAAATTAGAATAAAAATGAATATAAAGAGCCAGCATCTGTGGACATTTTTCTAGTAGATATATAACTGAGTTTAAAGTATCTGATACATTTAGACTGAGTGCTAAGTCACCCGACCATCTGGCTCTAGGACAGTTATGGAAAGAACTATTCTCCACGTGAATGCTGAGAGCGTTTATATTAATATCCCACAGGGCAGGTGCATGCAGAAACAGAGATTGTGATTGATCTAAGGTCAAAAGCCAAAGAGATCTGAAAAACACTTGGGCTGTGGGGGGAAAATTCTGTCCATGGAGCAGTAAGGTTGAGGTAAAGAAAGACTGAATGGTTGAAGAAGGAAGGTATAGAGTAGATATCAAAGAAGAAAGCCTTTTAGCTTAGATTTAAAAGATTAACGATGCTGAAGGCTTAGCTGACCTTTTAAAAAGCCATCCCCCTTCAGAATTGCGGGGAGGGGATGACTTTGAAAATGTTTCTGATACCTATTTTCATGTTAACACCGCTGGTCACCATCACCCAATTTCATTATTTTGCCAGTTGGCCTCTTGATTTTTTTGGGGGGGGGTTTGTTTTTTTTTTTGAGTTGGAGTCTCACTCTGTCACCCAGACTGGAGTGCAGTGACTGCTTCCGGCCACTGCAGCCTCAACCTGCTGGGCTCTGGCAATCCT
The DNA here is from genome assembly GCF_000164805.1 of Carlito syrichta. Lineage (NCBI taxonomy): Eukaryota > Metazoa > Chordata > Mammalia > Primates > Tarsiidae > Carlito > Carlito syrichta. The sequence goes on along the minus strand of NW_007260004.1, from coordinate 67,694 downwards.
TCCGCCTCAACCTTCCAAGTAGCCAGAATTACAGGCGTGTGCTACCATGCCCAGCTAATTTTTTAAATTTATTGTAGAGATGAGGTCTCGCCTGCCCAGGCGGGTCTCGAACCCGCGGGCTCAGGCAATCCACTCACCTTAGCCTCCCAAAGGCGCGGGATTACAGGCTGAGCCACCGAGCCCGGCTTTGGCCTCTTGAAAATGTCTGTTTGCCTGGGAAAATGTAGTGCCTGGATATATATTCATCATATATTTGTGTTTCAGAGATAACTCACACCTTTAGGTTTGATTACATTTCCTTACTTAAATACAGATTTCTATGGCTCCAGGTGTCTGGAATAAATTTGATAAAAACAAGGTTCCAATTCCCTGTGTCAGGCTATGAGTGAGATGGTTCTGCATTACTTGTTAGTAATCACGTGGATGGTGGAGTACACTACCACATTCTCAGTCCATGGGCAGAATAGTCCCTTCTCCAATTTCCTCATTTACTCACTGACTTCTTTTTTATTAATTTAAATTTTTTTTTTTATTTTGAAGATGTGGGATACAAGTTAGGATTGGATATATAACTGGTCTAGGTACAGGTGAAGTTTTTTCCCTCCCTTTGGTCCTCACTTTGCTTGATTCAGGATCAGGTACCCTTATTGATGTTATGTGGCCCCTCTCCATCCCATGCCAGTGTCCTGCCACTGCCAATCCCTATTTTGTAGTAGTATTATGATAAGAGTTCAGGGTGCCCTTATGAGTGAGAACATGTAGTACTCAGTTCTTTGTTTCAGTGATGGTTCACTGAGTATGATTGACTCCAAATTCATCCAAGTTGCTATGAAGTCCTTCTTTATGACTGCATAATATTACATCGTGTATATGTACTACATTTTTTCTTGAAAGCAGGTTATACTGTGAGGATAGTAAATCTCCCACAGTGGGAGAGGAAGGGGAAATGAGGGTCACCACACTTTTTTAATCCAGTCCAGCTTTGATGGGCAGCATGGTTGGGTCCATGTTTTTGCTGCTGTGAACAGTGCTGCAATAAACATGCATGCACATGTACCTTTTTTGTAGAATGATTTGAGTTTCTCAGGGTATATTCCCAGTCGGGGGATTGCTGGGTCATATGGAAGGTCAACTTCTAGATCTTTTAAAAATCATCACATTGCTTTCCATAGAAGTGAACTAGTTTGCACTCCCACCAACAGTGCAGAAGCGTTTCTTTTTCTCTGCATCCTTACCAGCATCTGTTTTGTTTTTTTTTTAATTAATAATGTCCATTCTTATTGGATTTTAGGTGGTCTCTCAATGTGGTTTTGATATGTATTTCTCTGATGATTAGTGAGACTAAGCATTTTTTCATGAGTCTCTTGGCTGTTCATATGTCTTCTTTTAAGTGTCTATTCTTTTTTTTTTTTTTTTTTTTTTTTGGCCCAATTTTTAATGGGGCTGTTTGTTGTTTTCCTTGCAGCACATTTGAGTTACTTGTAGATCCTAGAGGTTAGGCCTTTGTCAGATATACAGTTAGCAAATAATTTTTCCCAATCTGTGGGCTGTCTCTCCACTCTCCTGATTGGTTTTTTTGTTCTGC